>NC_040016.1:17500174-17765735 GCF_000972845.2 Larimichthys crocea
AAAAAAATAACACTACACTGCATATCTGTCGTATTATTATTGTACATTATAATTTTTTGTATATATGTATATATATGTAGATTATATATATATAATATATATATATATATAATATATATATAATATGTGTGTGTGTGTGTGTGTGTGTGTGTTGTATGTATATATATGATGTATGTATATATATATAGTATATATGTGTGTGTGTGTATATGTGTATACATACATATGTATATATGTGTGTGTGTGCGTGGCGTGTAATGTGTATGATAACTTTGATCGTAATGTGTGGAAGTCCTTGACAGTCAGAGAGTAGAGAGCCGGGTTGATCAGGGCCACTTTGCTGCCTGTTGGAAAACAACTGTTTCTGTTTTAACTCGGAAACGTCAGTGCCGGTTGGGAGTAGTAGTCTGCGAGGCTGAAAATATATGTGTATATATATAATATTATATATACCATACCTCATGTAGAGAACACAACCGTTTGTAGAAACCATATTTATTCCACCACCTGCACCACTTGCACTATCATCAGTCCTTTATTCCAGTTTACACATGTCTGTAGATAGATACACATATATATATATCTATATTTATGCACACCTTTCTTATGTATATATTATTTTTTATATTTATGTTTATGTTTTTTTTTATGTTATGCTTGTCTTTTAAACTGTACTTATGTCTATAATATGTATGTACAATTTAGAGCAAAGTGAACCGGAGTCAAATTCCCTCGTGCGTGTACACACACTGGCCAATAAAGCGATTCTGATTCTGATTCTGATTCTGTTCTGATTCTGATACTACTACCAAACATGCCGTGTTATACACATACTGATACGTTTAGACTTTGTTTTTGTTTATATTGTTCATTCTGTTCATACATTTACTAGTATACTACTATTATATCTTCCAAATTTGCCACTGTCTTTTCTTGATGTCTTTTAGCTTGTATGATCTGTATATTTTTTAACATCTTTGACTTATATTTTATTATTTTCATGTTTATTGCTGTTTGCGCCAGGATAAGGGAAATGAATTCATTCTCTGTATGCCCTGTACATATGGCAGCACTGATAATAAAGTTGACTTGACTTGAACTTGATGTGTCACTTTTACACACAATCCCATATATCATTTATACAGTGTATAGTATAATGCTGAAGACCCATATGAACAACCCTCACACCCCCTGCATGACACTATGGTGGCCTTAAAACAGCTTCTTCACAGCAACAGACTGCACGCCCCCCGCAATGTAAGAGGAGTGCTACCAAAGGTTTTCCATTCCAAGACATGGTATAAATTAAAGTATTAAAACTGCTAACATTGTAATGGATCAAATAATAACTAACAGAAATCCCACAGAAATTTTGGGAGTGACGAGTGGGCTGTTGCCGGGGTCTGTATTCAAAAGCACACCCTACTAGTCATTTTTAACATGTTTATTTACACACAGGACAGCTAGCGTTAACGCGCTAGCCACTAATTCTAGCATAGCCACAAATGTTAGCAATGTTATTGTCTTTACTACAATGAGAAAAAGTCTATTTTGAAGGGACTCTTATTTGAAAATAGCCCCCCCCTCTCTCCTCTCCAGGCAGGCTTGAGGTTGCCAAGCAACCAGGACCAACTGCCGGCCCTAATCAGCCGAGCAGTTACTGCACCTGTTAGAATTGTCAGTTGTGGAAATGCTCTGAAGAGAGAGAGAAAATGCTGAGACACCCCTCAAACAGGAAGGATTTCTGGCCAAACCGTATTTCCAATCATTGAACCGAAATCACTGGGAGCATCCTGAGCCCTTCCTGAACCCTACATAGTTATTTTGTGCTGATAAGTGAAGAAATGTGACCTTTAGAGCGATTTAAAGAAGCGTTACTTACTTATCTTACTATTAACATGAAAGTCCTGTGAATGGGTGTTGCTGGCGCATCTTTGTGTGTTATGCCAAAACTATAAGGCTGACAGCTTTAGCAGACGAATGTGAGTGAAGACAAATTTTCCTATGTTTTCTATGTATAAATGTCGGGTTGGGCATTTGAGGCCACGGTAGTCGCTGTTTATTTTTCCACTGATTTTTTTTTTCTCCGCCTCCTCACTCTAGCTGATGATGTCATCCATTCTAGGGCAGACATTCCGCACAATACACATCCATTAATAAACCGAAATTTTGACTAAAAAACTGCTCAACTTTAAGCCTTGAAGTTTAAAAACGGTTGTGTGGCTGTCGATGAGTGTAGTGAATCAATGAAGAGAAGGCAAGAGTATCTACATTTTAAAGTTAAATGAAGTCTCTCGGGTGAAAGTAGGCCAGAGCAGTTTATTGTTGAAAATATCTGTTAAATTTTTATTTCTTTTTGGGTCCATTCATTCCAGAGAAAATTTTTGCAGTTTTCGCGAATAATGCAAAAATGTAGTTGAAGTTAAAATTTCTTATTTTGTGACAAAGAAATCTTTTCCCTGTCCTTATGACAAATTCTCAAACATGCCTCAAGGTAAGGATGCAAGTTGTGTAATAATGAGTTAACGATATAAGGTAAGTTTCAGCTTAAAGCTCATAAATCAGGTATCAGGACACCTGGAATGATTAAATGCTTTTGTTTATTCTGTATTACTTTTACAAAGTATAAAACAAAGTAACAACAAACAAAATAGAAAATAAATGAGAAAAAAAATGGGAAGGGTGTACAACTTGATTTCCTAACTTTCTTTCTTGATTTCTTGTTTAAAACATAAAAGTTTCATCAGTGGATCACACCGCTCATGAAGCAGGTTAGAATTCACCAAATAATAATATAAACAACATACCAAGAGTGCATACACAAAAATGATAGAACAACTCAAGATAGATTAATACAGTCTTAAGGTACAACTGGGTTAAATTTTGTCAGTCCTCTGTTCTTTGTTATTACAAAAATGTGAAAGCATCATGTATATTTCACACACAGACTGTGCAAGCTTTGAAATTAAATTGCACCGTCATTAGGATTGCATATGTGTTAGAGCAGAAACCAAAGGAAGCCCTCGTAAACTTTCAGCGAAGCAGGTAGATGGTAGATGGACCTGGTCGTCAGTACACCCTCTTTTTGCTGATTAGGTTTGCAAGGTCTGCTTTTTACAAGATTGTGTTGACAAACGTCTACATTTTGGGTATTACACAGATTGCACCAGGGACCACCTGGTCCATCCCGTGTTATGAGTTTGTTTCCCTGAATATACAGCTCCATCCATAATATTATATATATATATAATATACGATATATATATTATAGGTGTGTGTGTGGTGTGTGTGTGTGTGTGTGGTTGTGTGTGTGTGGTTGTGGCGTTTTGTGTGTTCTCCCCCACTTGGGCCTCGAGATGATAAGTGCCTCAAGCTGATTTTCTTCGTGTGCTTGGCTGAGTCATGCAAACATTCTGCTGCTGCAAACGTATGATGCAGATGTTAAGCTAAGATGAAGTGCTTATTATATTTTTTTTTTCCTAGGTGGTCTTAAAACCGGGCTAAAACCAAATGTCAAGCATTACATTTTGTAAAATTATTAACACATTTAATGTAAGATGAAGTGGGGGGGATAGTTCAATTAATAATCAGTCCCACCAATTAGAAACTGCTGTAACGTACCACCAGTGCAAGTGCAGTAATTCAATGGATCCTGTTTACTTGAAATGATGAAACATCTTTCCAATATCGTGTGTTTGGCATGATCGAGTGTTAAAAGGGACAAAAAATATATATATTTACATGTTGAACTTTAGGGTTCATCACTGAATACAGTATATCCAGTACAAAGAACCTATAAATTATGGCAAGGAGCACAAGGAACGCACAAGAACCAGAAAACCAATAACATTTTGCAAATACATCTTAATGCAAAATATTTTATTTTTTTTTACCCTTTATTTTGTTCATACGATACTTTACTTGCCATCAAGGTTTAGGCGCGGTGGCGGGTTTTAGATGTGGCCAGCTTTGCAAGTGCATTCACAGTGCTTTTTAAATCCAGTGACTGAACACAGAAAAATAACCCAGAGACATGATGACTTGCCTCTAGGACGACAGATTTACATACCAACAAGAATCCTGTTGGGATATTCAAAGTAATTTTTTTTTACACAGCGTTGCAAAAAGACAAAACGGTTCGAATGAGTGTGGAGAGGAAGGGGGAAAGGGAACACTTGCTCTGTTTATGCAACAAAACGGAGAGGGGCTATGAATTTCAGCAATACAAAGTACATTGGCAATGTATATTAGATGAACGGTTGTGAACTTATCTTTGTACAAAATAACCTGGTAGCCTGAAAACAGTCATGATATTGGTTTTAAGCCTTTTTTTTCCTTACACCAGTTTTTTGTTTTTTTAAATGGGCCGACAGGAAAAGTCCTGCATTAACAGTGATAGCCCTCCAGTAAACTCTCAAAGCTCCTCAAGGAAGAATCCTAAGAATAATATTTGCTCCTGAACCGTTAGTTATATGCCTCATTGTTAAATAAAATAGACATTTGAGAAAGTGCAATGTTAAATCTATCCTGACTAACAACTTTGAAGTTAATTCATCGTGTACCCTCCATTATACGACTAAACCACTTCAAAGTACGTCAAAAACTGTTAAATCTTATTTACAATCTTCTTTCTGCTACTGTTGTCATCTCCCACTGGGTTGAACTATCCAGAAACCATCGGCTGAGAGAGACAAGTCAAGCATTTATACATTTATACAATTAAAATATCTATACGTAACATACAGTATCTAAATACAAAGGCCTTTAATAGGTACAGTACAGAATATGGCCTCTTCCTCTTTTATTTTTAATCCCTTTGGATATCTGTCAGGGCTCCACTACAGTCAAAACCAAAAGGAGAATTTTATAACAGATTTATTAAAAATTAATAAAGGAATGTATGGCTGAAGTTTTATAAGGCAGGAAATATATTAGGGCAGGAAAAATCTATTTGGCTTCAATCATCATGGCACAACATAAATAACGTTCTAAGAATGCACACAGACGAGATTGGTATATATATATTATATGTACAGTATTAGTAGCATCACTGATTGAGTTTTAATGTAATATACTACACTATATAAATAATATTAAGAGTCAAAGTGACAATTATACTAGTGACAATTATAGTATTGCACAAAGTACCAGTCATGGTACAATATCCGTGGTTGCTTTTTTGCAGTAGAAAAAAAAAAGTGTTGCTGGAGTTGAACCTGTGTATTAAATGTAACAAACGTGAGTTTTTCCGTCGTGTGTGTTTTTGTGTCCACCACCAGTTGCTCAAACTCTTTCCACCAATCACAAACACCCAAAGAAGCTATTACGTAATGCGTCTTTGCCGAGCAGCGCCGCCCATTTCCTTTGGGAAAAAAGTGGTCAGCTATTTTTTTTTTTTTTAAGCTGACATCTTTGTATTTTTAGCTGTTAGCCAAGGCTGCTAAGTAACTTTAAAAAATAAAATAAAAAAGAGGCATATCTCGTATCAAAGTACATACACGAACTGCACGGAAAGTCCACGCTGTGAGGAAGAAGGAACAGTAAAAGGTAAAACATTGTGTGTGTGTGTGTGCACTTCTTAGCTGCCTGCTCCGCTGTGGCGGTAATGGCGGCTGTTGCTTCGTCGACCCCTTCGCCGCTTTCACGAAGAGGGAAGGTGTAGTTAGCTTAACGGCTCCCCGTATCGCTGACGTCTATTGACGCGGTAACTTGCGTGCCAGTGACAGAGTTACACATATTTGCTCATTGAGACAAAAGCTCATCCATCCCGCGAGCTCCAGAGTAACGAACGAAACATGCCTCTCTCGCGCGCGGAGCTCTTTTTTTTTAAACGGCTGTTTTTTTTTTTTTAACGGTTTTTTAAAAAACTGAGACGTTAGGCTAACGTTAACTAGCAACGGTTAACGTTGGCAATGTCGGAACATTGTTTTGTTTTGTTTTTTTTACACGGATAAGTTTTTACTCCAAACGTTTACCCGGCACACTTTTTAAAATTGTTTTTGCATTTAGTTAAATCATGTGGGAGGTGGAACAAAAAGTTAACAGTGTTGATGATGTCCGGGGCCTAGCTGTGTTCCGTAACTCCATGTTAACGTTTAGTTGGCTAACACGATTGAACCAAAGAGGAAGTAGATCACATAGATTCACCCCCTTTTATTTTAAAACTTTACAAGTAACAGCTGGATAAAATAAGAAACTGTGATTTATTTGTTTTTATTTATATATATCGGTCTGAGTTTTTAATTATATCACTAAATAAATAACCGCAGGCCACACAGCGGAGTACGGCACACTGCATGCATGCATGCATGCAGGCAGGACGATCACCGCTTGTTGTTTGACATTAGAGCCATTTTAAAAAGCGGTAATATTGATTCATCTCTTCCCAGTTACTATGGAAGAAGTACAGCAGGGCAGCAATGGCACCGAGTCACAGACTGCCATCATTCCCACTACCATCACAAGCTCTCAGTTCTCACAGATAGCCCAACAGGTAACTAATAGATCCATTTTTGAAATGGCATTAAAAAAAAAGAAAGAAAAGTATCTCAGAAATATTGCCTCTAGTGGTCCATTTTGTGAATGAATATCACACTGGAAACACTTTTTTTTTTTTTTGTAATGCTTGCTTAATATTTAAGATGGAGCCATAAGTAGTACTTGTAGTACTTTTCCCTCCCTATCCAGTATAAATTAAGTCTTTAAAATTTCACTTTTGTCAATAAATTGAGAGACTACTAAATCTTAAGTGTGACTAACCTGCTTGATAATGTCTCACTCCTCTGTTGGATACTTGTGTAATCATATTGTCTGAAGCACATGTTAAATAATTAGTGCATTCAAATTATAATTGCACAAAATGAACCCCTTGTAATATCTAAGTGCATATTTTTGGTTTTATGAAAATCAAATCATCTGGGACATTTTCAGCCAACAGCAGCCCACTGTAATAATTATTTAATTAAGCCCAAGTCATGTAATCTGACACAAACACAGTCAATCACTTTTTGAAGTTGTTGCACATTATTTAACTGTAAATTTTTAAATTTATTTTTTACATATGTTGTTTTTGTTTGTTTGTATACCTGGAGTATTGTAACAAAAACAAAAAGTATTTCTGATTCTGATATATTTGAAAAGCTCAAATGATATTTGAGTTTTTCAAATCTCACGCAAAATAAAATTCACTCTCATAGTATTATGATGGTTGCAGAAATGTCAGTGCTATATAATTGAATCCTAAACACATGAAGCCAAAACTGCCTCCAAAGTTGGACACCACTAGAAATAAGTGATAAAGTTATGTAATTGTTGTGAAAAGGAAAGAAAGGATGAGTGTTTCTGAACGTGCAGTTTTGCACACGCACACACCCTTATTGAGGCAATCGCCAAGATAAATATTCTCTCTTGTGCGTTTGTGTGTTTGTAGATGTCACTGGGTGGTTCTTCTGTTGCTGTCGTACAGCTGCCGGGGGGTCAGTTTCAGGTTCAAGGGGTGATCCAGTCTGCGCAGTCATCAGTCATTCAGTCTCCTCACGTGCAGACTGCACAGGTGAGATCACCTGGGGTTTTTCTTGGCACACCTTCACCTTCAATATGCAGACTTATACAGTTGCTTACATTTGCGTTTTTATTAATCCACCTTCCTCTTTCAAGGCCCCGGGTACAGATAGTGATGATTCGCAGGACTCGTCGGACAGTGAAGTAGCAGCCCAAAAGACCAGAGAAATACTGGCGAGACGGCCTTCATACAGGTAAAGAAAAAGACAAGCACAGACATGACACAAAAAAAGACTTCTGAAGTGAGTACTAACTAAACAGACCCACCTCTTCTCTCCTTTGTAGAAAAATCCTGAATGAACTTTCATCTGAGGAAGTGACACACATCGAGGGAAAGGATAACAGCCCGTCCACAGGAGTGACAGGTGTTACAGTACCCACCACCCAAATCTACCAGACCAGCAGCGGCCAGTACAGTACGAACTGCTCTCTTCTGTCGTACTAAAAATAATTACTTACTGTTTGCTTTTATGTGAGTTTTCTTACCAGATACCGGAAACCAAACTTCACTGGAATTCACAAAAAGCCACCTGAAATGATTTTTCTTTTTATCTTCTTTTAACCCGTGCTGATAATTCTAGTTACTATAGCTGCTAATGGCACAATCCAGCTGGCGACTCCCGGGTCTGACGGCATTCAGGGTCTACAGGCTGTCACCATGGCCAACTCTGGTGGAGCCCAGCAAGGCACCACCATCCTCCAGTATGCCCAGACGCCTGATGGCCAGCAGATACTGGTGCCTAGCAACCAGGTTGTCGTACAAGGTGAGCAAAACATAGCATATTTGTAAGACTGCTCAGCCAGTTTTATCTGCTACATCACAGCTACTTGATTTATTTTACTCAGTGCTCTCGCAGTTGGAACGTGGCTTCACCTCAAGGTGCCTTACTTCTAAGAGGATGATTTAATTAGAGTGTAGTTAATATCAAGGTTCAGCAATTTTATAAGCCTGTCCTCACGGTTAACTAGTTAATACCTCTCATGGGACGTTGAAAACCTCTCTGTACAGAGACTAGAGTAACAAAAACTCTGAATATTTCTCCTGATGTGCTGCAATGTGTGTTTGTGGTCCACAAAACACTCTATATACTCTAAACCCCATTATTGAGATCACAAGTGATACGTGCTGTGCGACTGACCCCTGGTGTCGTCATTTTCTTCCAGGTGCAGGAGGGGAGATGCAAACATACCAGATCCGCACAGCTCCCACATCCAGCTCCCTGTCTCAGACTGTAGTTATGACCTCTCCCGTGGGACTGTCTCAGGGCAAGAGTGACGATCCAACAATGAAGAGGGAAATCAGGCTCGCAAAAAACAGGTATGTGTCCATTTTATTACCGGGTTTCAGATCAAATCAAAGTCAGAAAAATGTAACACATCCAACATCTTGGAGGCGGGAATAAATCAAATAAAACACATACTGTCCAATTAATACTAATTAATAGAAGTGTGTGTTCTGCTCTCCACTTGATGGATAAATCATTTTGTGCATTGCCTTAGATTTTTATTCACTGGCTACTATTCAGCCATTCTTTGAATATCTCCCTCCATTACTGGAAGTATCTTTGTTGTGGAGTACATTTTACACATATTTTAGTGTCAGTATCTGTAACATAAGGTCACATATGTCACAATAGTAACAATGCTGTACATTGTGATGTACTGTTGGGGCACTCACAGCATAATCTTTCAGTTGGACCTATCTGCGTATTTTTCCCCCTCTTTCAGAGAGGCAGCTCGCGAATGTAGACGGAAGAAAAAGGAATACGTTAAATGCCTGGAAAACCGGGTAGCTGTTCTGGAAAACCAAAACAAGACCCTGATCGAAGAACTGAAAACATTAAAGGACCTTTATTGTGTTAAAACAGGATAATTAGTTTGAATAGAGGTTGGAGATTAAGACATAATGTTGGGAGCGCACAGCTCAGCCATTTGGACATGAACTGGGTTTCTGGGAACACTTCATTTCAGGCTGAGATCCTCCAGTTTTTTTACTCTGTTTGATATAAAAGTGACTTGTGATGGCAGTAAAGATATACTCGACGAATAAAAAAAAAAAAAAAGAAAGAAAAGAAATTGGCCATTTTTCCACCTGCTGTTTTTTTAAAAAGAAAAATTTGCTAATGCTATAACATTTATAGTTGTGTACATTTTTAATAATGGGAGGTTTGAAATTGTGAGCTTTAACTTCAGTTTCTAAATGTGTCCCTCTCCTTTTCTCTCTTGTCTTTTTAAAAATGTTGCCGTTTTTTTTTTTAAAATAATAATCGTAACAGCATCAGCAGAATTTTGACTGTATGATTACTACGCAGACATAATTCCTCTTTTATTTTGTGAACCAGCAATTCCCCTCATTTCCCTATAAGGAGATGTTACAATTGTCATTCCTTCTTTTTGTGCAATGGAATATAAAAGGGTAACAAACGATGATATTGAGTGTGGCTTGTTTGGCTGTTTCTTGGCAGTTACTTAGACAATCAGGGAAAAAAAAAAAAAGCACAGTGTCCAGGTAATATTTATTATGTACATCTTGGGAGGGGTGGGGAAGAAGAACAGTGTATGAAATGTTGCTGATTCTATAAGTAAATAAATATATTTTCACTCAATAAATACTGTGTGGTTAGTATGTTTTGTTAAGTGCAAATGCCCATTCTCTCCTGCAGTCATTTAATAGAAGTGTAACCTCTGGAGCCTCAATGTGTGTTGAACTTCAGAGAAACCAGCTGCCTCTAGATCTTTCCACATTGCTCTGATAATCATGCCCATCCATCCCATCCAAGGTTGTGCCAAAGAGGTTCAAGCACATGCTGGAAGAAGTATGTCCAGGTGGAGGAATCTGAGGCAACGTATTCCAAAAAGTAGACGGCTCCACCCTGTAAGAGGGAGCCAATAAAAACACGAATTTGGGCAAGTCTGTAAAAAACTTACCATGACAGAAAAACAAAGCCGCTCTTTCTCAAATATAATTAAATTTCAGTTTTTTTATGGTTTGAGTAGCTGACATGCGTGCCAAGTGATCAGCAATAACCAGTGTTGTGGAAATTTCTCTGCTGCTTGTGAAGAATGAAATAGAGACTTCTGCCGACCGACGAGGTTTTATTTACTTTGCAAAGAAAAGATCAATCAACATGCGAGCGGTCAAAGATGAAGAAAGACCCAGAGCATGGGGGAAAATATTTATAGAGGTCCAAAGGAGGGACACTCCTTTCCACACCCTTTTGTCTGTGGCAGGTATTGGCGCCGACCCCCCGTTGATGTGTTTTACACCTGAAGTGATCTTGTTATTTGGGTGCAAAGTTGAGTCTAGGCATCGCGGTTACAAAGACAAAAGGATCTGGTATCTTACGTGAAGAAGGGGGGAGGTTGTGCGTCTCTAGTGGTTGATTGAATTTACTATTACACCAGAGAAACAGTACAGTTAATGCAATAATCTGACAGTAATCCCTCATAATCTCAACCAAATGTGATTCAGTGTGTGACGACTAAAGCAGAGAGAATATGTGTTCACATGCAGATACCATGCAACATCTATAATAGCAGTGAGTGGCCTACAATTTACAATCTACTTGTTCTACATGCTACCTCGTGTGCAAAGTTGGATTATTAAGCAGGCAGGAAACTGCCCCGTGCCTCCCTCAGAGGGCCCCAAAATGCCCCAGATTCACTGTACCAACTTGTTTTTTCTGTAAACGGGCACCACTAAAAGTGCAATATCAACCAAGGCTGCATGAATCCTGTAGCCTTCTTATCTTGTGTTTAACTTTAGTTGCACACATGGTGTATAATCCTTAATAAATGTGTGTTTGATAAAGATTTCCACAGCTTGCCAGATGTTTTTACTCCCACACCAGAGTTTGGTTTCTGGGTCTCAAAAAAGTTTCACGTTTGCTGCAGCCAGATTATACAGTATAAAGAATAGCTTGGGTGCACACCAATGAACAACAACGTCCACTGACTCATATTCTACTTCCTTTATGTCCTCACCAGGGACGCAGAGAAAGTAGCCGTGGTTTGTGGCAGGTACTTTTCAGAGCTCTCATGAGACAACACTGCATTTTCTTCTCGGATAACCTTAAAGCATTGCTGCCGTCATTTTAAGAAACTTTCGAAAATGAAAAGACTACTTGTACTGAGCGACAATGTCTGTGTTTCACCACAGGATGGCACTAATAACAGTAGTCTACAGTATATAAAAGGTCCAAATCCAGCCTCTCAAATGTTGAACTTGTTGAACTCCTGTTTATATCATCTCAGTGCTTGTAGAATATAAAAGAAACGCCACACAACTTGACTAAACTCTTTTAATCACTAACACAATCATCATAATCACAGCAAAAGAAGTTTTTAGTGAAACGGTCACAGCATTAACGGTACAGGATAATACAGCAGTAACACACAAACACTGACAGACAAAACTTTCCTATGGCAGTATCATATTGATTTGTATATATCAGCAAACAACCGGGAGATGGGGAATCATTAAAGATGAAACAAGAAGATATATTTTCACTTAAACTGCATGCAAAATTAGTATTTTGTGCTGTCTATCTAAGATTAGAAATAAGTATTAAAATAATTTGTCTTCACCAAACACAAAAAGGTGTATTTTTCTCAATACAAAAGTAAAATTAGTATCAAACTGATTGTTATTATTGGTATCACTGGTGATCAGTCATTTCACAGAGGAAAGGCGTTTAGTGCTTGGCATTATTGACACACTGGTTATGAGGCAAGCGTACAACAAAGATCAGTCAGACCAGATCTATTTGACGGCATAACCGACGATGTGTGGTTTGATCACAAAGATGAGCGGCGCTTCGATGTGTCTTATTTTGAGTTCAGAGAATCCGGCTGATTCCAGATGTTTCCACGTATCACGGGTGACCTCGCATCCGTCACCAAAGTAGTACCAAATAGGCTGGAGAACGTGCTGGAAGAAGTATGCCCAGCTCGAGGGATCTGCCACAACGTGCTCCATGAAGAAGAAGGCTCCACCCTGGAAGGTAAACATGTGTTATGTGTGCACTGTTTATTAAATATTGAATGAAACGGTGATGTTATGAAGTTTAAAGTCTGAGTACACCAACTGGAACATGACAAATGGAATGACACAGCACCGGCATTATCACATGGTTCAGATGTGTAATGTTACTACACAGTTCAAAGGTAGCACGATTAATGATTAATGAAGAAATCCAGTTATAATAACAACCTAAAGCTGGAATAATTAGTACTTTGGCCGGTGCATGTGTGAGGGGGGTCACGTCTCTGCAGTGCATGATTTGACCCAGTTATTATATTCCTTTTTAAAGTTGGACAACAGAGTATTTACTTCATGTTTTCGGTTGTTCTAGGACACTGGATCTTTTTAAGCTTATACCATTTTCTAATATATATATATATAATATATATATATATATATATTGAAAAGTATTCCTTCAATTTGTAAAAGATATGCACATTTTACAGTTATAAATTCTGTTCTCTCTGGTGAACTTTGAAATTTATTGTTTTACTAATGTCCATGTTCCCTTTTTCTGTGCACTTGCATGTGATGTCACTTTATTTGACCTTAAAATGAACCTTTCTATCTGCAACAGCACATTGTCCTGCATATCAGCCTTAAAGTTTAAGGCTTAGTTTCTCAGTCAGACTCAGACTTTCATTCATTTATTATTTTTTTAGTTTAGTTTCATTCCAAAAAAATGTATATTAAAATCTGTGCAGTAAAAAGTGAACACACTGTAAAAGAAAAAGCAAACACCACCGTTTGCTTTGTGTTTGTTTAGTGAGTTGCACATTCATTTCTAATGCTTCCCCCTGCTGCACGTCCATTTATAGAACAGTAGCCTTTAATACAACTGCAGCATGATGCATTCATGCCCCCCTGCAATTGTATTGAGGATTAAAACAACGTGTGGCTATTTCAGGAGCCACAGATGACTTACTGGCCTCAGTATGCGGTGAGCCTCACGCAGAGTTTGGGCTATGCTGTTTACGGAGCACAGCACCAGGGTGCAGACAACAGCGTCTACCGAATCGTCCTCCACTGACCCCATGTCCTCCCCCGACGCCACCAGAAACCTCTCATAGCTCAGGTGGCTGTTGTCATCCATGCACCTTTTCAGATACTTGTGGAAATGCGGGTTCGGGTCTGTGCAGATCACCTTGCAGCCCGGCGGGTAAAACTCAAAATTTGCGCCCGTGCCGCATCCGATCTCCAGCAGCGTGAGCTGCGCGCCGGGCTTCTTGAACTCTGACAGGCTGCGGAACAGCTCCTTCTTCTTGTCGTACATCTTCTTGTTGTAAGTTACTGAAATCCGATATAAACAAAACGGGAAGATGCGTTTGTATATTTGATACAAACCGACCGCGTCCATCAGATGGAGAGGCAAGCATAGCGCATTGACAAGCAGAGCGAAAACCCGCATTAGAAAAGTCATTTTGGGTTTTTTTTTGCGGGCCTTGGAAGTGCGTGGCGCCCAACTGCGTGTTTCAACTGCGAGCAACGTGTCAAGCTTTAAATAGCCACACTTAACACGAGCCTAACGAGGAAATCCGGTTACTCCTTTCAAAGTAAAGGTCAACGAGCAGAAAGCGATGACATAAGCACGGTCCAATATCCACTTCTCTTATTATGAGAATAAACGATGCAGTTTATTTTCTATAGCACCTTTCAAATCAGTCACAAAACAGCAATAAAGCGTTATAAAAGGAGCACAGGGAGAGTATCTTATGCAGTAAGATATTAAAACCACTAAAACAATAGAATGCATTGTTAGATTCAGACAGACAAATGGATTCATTAAGTCAAAAGGTTTTTACAATAGTGAGTTCTGAAGTCTTTCCAGAGCCGCTCACAACAGAGACACAGTTTGGTTTTTAATCTAGAAGTAGCTCTACTTTGTATCGCAAACTAAAAGAGTCAAAGACCTTAAAGGTGTAACTTTATTTGTCTCACATGTGATTCTTTCTTTACGTCTAATTTGGTTAAACAGTGTCTGACTCACAGCCCTTTTTTTATACATAGTCCATCCAATTTTTATGCAAGTGAATGTTATGAGAATTTTTTAAGAAGAACCTTTGAATAAGGAGGACTGGATTCAAAGTATCAAAGTTTAAGTTGAATTTAATATTCTTGTACAAGAAGGAGCGTTTAACAGGCTCACTGAGGAGCGTTATCAGGTGGTTCTTATACAATTCATTCTCAAAATGGGCTGTCTCGGACATCTTCCCACTAACAAGTCCTTTTTTTGGTTTTCCCCTTGTAATGAGCATTATGTTTCTTGTCCAAAATGACACTTCTCTTAATCTGTCTCTCTTGTCCTTGAACATTTTTTAATGACCTTTCCCTGCCAGCTTCAGCAAACACATGCTGGATAAGGGAAGTACACAAGATATGCAAAATACAAAAGACACACACTCCTTCTAAGAGTTAAAACATCTGCAGCCCAGTACAATCCTAATTTTTATAACAGTGAACATAACACGCAAGCCAGACGTTTACAGATGAGGGTCAACCGAGAATCTGTTTGAAAAACTTGAGAATTTAGGGATATATATTCATTGGGCTTTATGATCCTTTATTGTATAGTAGCAGCTGAAGAGTGACAGGAAAGTTGAAAGAGAGAGACAGAGGGAATGACATCAAATGGCCACAGGTCAGATTCAAACCCACGGACTGAGCCTCTGTACGTGGGGTGCCCACTCTACCTACTGAGCTGACCAGTGCCCCATACTACTGTTATTTTACTTACATTGTTCATCTGATAAGAATATTGACACCTTTAAATTGAAGCTGAAATTTGACCTCAAAAGTAAGTGTTCAAACTTTTCATGGTTCTGAGTGCTTCCACGTCCACGTGGGTTTAAAAGTTGAGTTCTTTCTTGACCTTGAGACAACGGTTGACAAATCCAAGTCAAATCTTACTACAATAATCACTGTTTGATTTCAAACACAGTCTGCTGGAGTACAGAGCGGCACAGAGAGAGTTCAGTACATGTACTGTATGTCAGAATCAGACAAAAGATACACACACTGTGCAAACAGCTCCCGGCTATTTTAACTGAGCGATATAATTTCAACATGACGGAGATCACTGTCAGGCATTGTCAAAGGGATCTGAACTGAGCTTTACAATCTTTTGTCTTGTTGCCGCCTTTAGGCGTTTTTTGGATGTGCAAACCAGCTAAGCCTGCTGCAACTACGACCCAACCCCATAAGCGGAAGAGAATGTATGCATGGATGAATGGATGGATGGATGGCGTACCCTTTGCCCTATTTATCAGTAATTACATTGCACCTTAACCTAGTCCTAGTTGGGGAATTTTGTGCAGTGACTGTGCATTCTCCTGCCATGACATATTTGTCATGTGTCCTGTAATGAGTGCAAAGGCTTTATCAGACTATAGATATGAACTACACCCTGGAAATTCTTTGATTGCCCAAGGTGGAGCCATAGGGAAAGTCCCATATAGCATTACATCACTGTGACCTGTGACTAGACATGTGACTAAAAACGGATGTAAAGATTAAAGTGTTATTTTTTTACATTTACAAGAAAAAACAGTCAAAAATAAGAAATAACTGCTGCATTTGTTTTTTTTTTTATTATTAAACTTTTATTTCAACCAGGAAAAGTCCTATAGAGATTAAAAATCAAATTTTCAAGGGAGCTCTGGCCAAGACAGACACAAGACACACAGACAATATTACAACAACAATGCTTAAAGTACATTTGTCTCTCATTAGCTCTGCCTCGGGCCTTCCAGAGAAAATTCCAGGGTCTGACTTCAAGAGAAATTCCTCTTTGTCCCTACTACAGCACACATTGTGAAATCTAACGGGAATGGGGTTACATTCTCGACTATTTCCCATGCTCTCTGTAACGAAATGCTGGCATGCCAAGCGTTTGATTTCCTGTACACTTTCAGCTGCAGTTCATCAGAGCTCCACCAGATAGAGACATTGTTGGGTCACATTCAAAACGCTTGGAGAAAAAAAAGCTTCCAATCCTCTGGTTTTGAAGGATGAAGGCTTGGTATTAGACAAAGGGGTCACAATGTATTGAAAATAATGTCTTTCAGTGTGTGTGAGCAGTGTTAGCATGTGTTTATACTCTATAATTCTATACTCTATAATACTATAAAATTACACAACAACAAAAATATCTGTGTCTTGCTACAGACAACTTTATAGAACATTAGTGCAGTGACACAAAGTAGGTAAGGTAGATTTAAAAGCTAAGATAACTTCTTCCAATGCCAGATGCTGCACTAAACAAATCAATTCAATTTGATTTATATAGTGTCGAATCATAACAAAAGTTATCTTGTGACACTTTACACATAGAGCAGGTCAGACAGTACTCTTTATAATATTATTTACAGAAACCCAACAATTACCACCATGAGCAAGCACTTGGCGACGGCGGCAAGGAAAAACTTCCTTATGACCGGCAGAAACCCCGAGCAAAACCGAGCTAGTAGACCTTTCTTTGGCTTTGAATGGAAAACTATTACACCGTGTAAATATTAAAAATGATTTAGTAACTAAACTAATAAAGAACACCAGTGGTTCAAAAGGCGAAGACGCCGTACAAGCACCATTTCAACAATAACCAGCTTTGTGGGTTGATGCCATCCATCTCCATGCATTTTGCCTGCATCATGTGTATTACAATATTCGATCTTTGATTTGGGCATGTCTTATTATTTTGTGCTGACATTAGAGATTGTATGTGTAAGTTAAATACCAGAATATGGATTTTTAGGGTTCAGTCTGTTGCCAGCAGGGGTTTAATACATGTGCTGCTATAGTTGCAACATTTCTTAGACAGTCTCATGCTTTGAAATCAAAATCTTGGTCACTGAGTCTCGGCAATGTAAATCTCAGTTACAGTAATAGGACACGTGACAGTAGGAAAAAATTTAAATATCCACATGAATGAGCTGCTTTTTGTTTTTAGGGTCCTGCTGAGTTTCATATTTGAAAGTCACATGTTACTAATAATACTAATAATAAGTGACTGATTTGTAGGTCAATTTAACTAGGCTAGGTTACACTCAACCGCTTCACTATAAGACATATAAAACCACTTTTGAATGAATTATTTGTGCTTATGCACCCACAGCTGCAAAGCACAGTCTCAGTTATTAATTTGGTATCAAACATTAATTTATATATATATATAAAAAAATTGGTTTATTGTTTTAAAGCTTACATTATGAGCTCAGACTTAGTCTTTAATTTGTTTAATAACTTCCAGGATTAATTCTAGAAATAACATGTAACGACACAGTTTCATTATTATGAAAGTTATTATCATAGCAGATCTAGATGAAAAATAAATATCTTCCCAATCTATATACCAATCCAAACCATAATATCATTGACTTGTTACATGAACGGTGTGTGTGTGTGTGTGTGTGTGTGTGTGTGTTTGTTTCTGCTTACGATGCTGCGGTCTCTTGTCCGTTATTGAAACTAAAGGCATTTACCGACACTCCCTAACAATTTGCTGAGAGTCATCAATTATGCAGGGTAGCCGCACGCACTGGGAAGGAAGATAGCAGCAACAATATGGCGACAGCCGCAGTTACTCTCGACTCTTTTTCTACATCTGCAGTTCAGTGACAGCTGTCTGGATTTCTTTTAATGCGAGAAAAAGTAAGTGGACAATCTGTTTTCTGCTTTGTCTCATATTTTGTGTCGTGGGATGGATCGCAGTCCTACTTTGTCGACTGACTGCATCCCAGTGCCGCAACGCGGTCCCTCTCTCTCAGCATCTTTTTTTTTCCTTTAGCGTCTGTGGAGGGAGAGATAGAGAGAGGGGGGGGTGTGGGAATGAGGGGTGGGGGGGGTCCTTGCCAGTACATGGGCTAATATGTAAGAGAGGCATCGGTTAGAAGTGAGGGGGGGTGGAAAAAATGTGATTTTTTTCAGAGAAAGGGGGGGATAAAAACGCGGATTTGTGATGCGGCGTGCTGGAAAACACAACACACACAGAGAGAGAGAGAGACAGCTGCTTATTTTGGGGTGTTGGCCTGCCGCTGGATGGAATGACATTTCAATGTGTCAGTATGTGAAACATACGCATATGGGATGGAGAAGAAGTGCAATCACGAGCAACTTCTTCTTCTTCTTCTTCCTTCTGGACTGGAAGCACAGCATCCCCGACATACATGCACACGAGTGCGCGGATAATGCGTCGCTTGCAAAAAAAATAAAAAATCTTTTTTTTTTTTAAGGCAGCAATTTTTTTTTTCCTCTCTCTCTCTCTCTCTGGCCACCATCATTTTATAACTATGATAGTTTTATCCACCTCCTCCCTCCTCTCCTCCTCCTCCCCCTCCTCCCACCCCCCACTCCACTCTGCGCTCCCCCCCCTCCCCCTCCTCTCTCTCCTTCCTCCCTCCCTCCCTCTTGCAATCTCTTTGGAGACTGTATTGCGTGAGGAGGTAGGTGCGTCTTTAGTTTGGCAGTCCTCATAGGGGCCGCGGCACCCCCTGTTTTTTTTTTTTTCTGGTACTTTCACGAGTCTCTCCCCAATTATTATATAATTTAATAAAAATAAATAAAAAACACATTTTCCCATCATGCTGTTGATATAAACCTGCATTATATAGATGCTCTGTAGCCCAGACGGGTGTGGTGTTTCCTTAAGGCCGGTTTAGTGGTCCTCTCTCTCTCTCTCTCTCTCTCTCTCTCTCTCTCTCTCTCTCTTTCTTTGCTGTAAATAATTTCACCCTTTTTTTTTTTTTAAAGGTGTGATTTGGTGTTGTGCTGATGATGGGCTATGGAGTTGAGGCGAGGGTCGGTGGATGAGTTGTCGGGACATGGTCTTGTGGATTGAACTGACCTACTATGAGTTTGTTAGTTAGAGCCTATAGCAGCAATAAACCACACTGCAGTATTTTAGGCTTTGGCCCTATAGGACAACGGCGCGCCTCGGTATTAAACAGTGGACTTTACCGAGGCTACAAATCACTGTCAGGCAAAGAATGGTACATGATCAAACACTGAAAGTCTGAAAGGAAAGAGGGGTGGAAGGAGTGGGGGGCTTCATCCCATACAAGTTTATATGTGCATAAAATGCTTGATTATAATATATAATTATCACAACTCATCAAATGTGCCAGTCAGGGCGTCATAACTTAACCTGAAATTGACTCAGACCCTCCTTCCCTCCCTTCAGTATAGGATATGAGGGGTTATTTGAGGCCTCTTTAATATTTGGCTGGACTTTTGGCCCCTCTGCTCTCACCTGCTCTCAGTGATGCTGTGTGGATTCATCTTTGAATTTAAGAGACAAGGCAGCATTAAGACATCACTGCAGGAAATGAAGGATGTGTAAGTTCTTTTTTTTTTTTACCTCCGGCCCATGTGACTCCTGATGCAAGTGCCCTATACAACCTCCTCCTCACTAAGCAGTGCTGTCGCCGCGGTGTCCGGTTATAGATCCCCCATCAGATGTCAGGTCATCATCAGAGTGCTTAGAGCAGAATAGAAGATTTTTTTTTTTTTCCCACCCTGCAGGTGACGGGACAGAAGCTGTGGCGCGTTTGGATGTCTTTTCCTCCGCGCAGAGGACGCAGCGTAGGAGGACTTTGCTTAAAAAAAAAAAACGCTACTCCACCGGACAATCTTATCTTTTTCTTCTCTGGGAGGCAAACGAGGTTGCCGGAGTTGTTAGTGTCATCCATCAGTTTTTTTTGTTTTTTTTATGTTCGGACTCATTCCTTGATTCGTTACGGATCTAAGCGTTTTATGGGCTATACGCGCTTTTGGTGCCGGTTACATGCGCAAATATGATTCGCTGTAATTGATTTAAGAGTGACCCGAGCTGTCTTTCTTTCTTTTATTCTATTTTTATTTTTAAAGATTGTTGCTTTCTCTTGTGACCTAGTGAGTTAGTGGAAACCAAATATTTCCAGCAGTTTCCCCCACGTCGCCTTTTTCCTTCTTCTTTTTTTTTTTTAGGACTGTGCCAGCGTTATGTGTAAAGTGCACATGCACAGCTGGCCATGCTATTGCATGCTGCTTTGAATCACCTTGAAGGTAGATCAATTGATGTAGCATTGGTGGAAGGAGACTTGGAGGTTGTGTCGAGGTTGGGTTACTTGAATCGGACTTCATTCCTCTTCTGGTTTGGCTTTTTTTTTTCTCTCTCTCTCTCTCTCGAAGATACCGGGGCTGTTGGACCGCTATCCGCCTGTGGATGTGTGACTTCTTTCTGATTCATTTCCAGGTCTGTACCCTTGTCATTGTTTCATTGAATGTTGCACACACTGTCTAATTTGATAGCCTGAACTGTGACTTGACTGTCAAATATGTGGTGTATCAAACAGCATGGCCATCAGCCAACTGTGGGGAGGGATATCCATCTATTGTAGGAGCCTGGACAGATGCATTTGATAATGTTATTACAACCTTACTGTTTAACCAGTGAACCAGAAGTTCAATCATTTCAAGCAATAACCTTTCTTATCTTTTGACACACTCAAACACTTTAGAATGATTCATTATTGGAAATTAATAATGAATAAAATGTCCTGTGTAGAGTCATTTATTTAGTCAGAATACAAGCAGGCCTGTGTTGGGCCAGGTGACAAACAAGGTTTTGATTTTTCTCAGGTGGACGGTTTGTCACGTAGAATAAAAAAACAAACTCATAATCATGTCCATAATAGCTTGAAATGTATTTTAAAGTCAGGCCATCTGAATTATTCTCATTCCATGAACCCCACCCATTCTTTTCTTTAACACAAATCCCAGTCACGTTCATTTATATGCTTCATCTGTAAGATAGATCACTGGACATAACAAGAAGACGGCAGAAGTAAACTCCAAAAACAGATTCACAGCAACGAGCTTTGATATACGATATCAACTTACGCTGAATATGTAGCACGATGAACCTGCTAGCTTTACTCATACATTTATCTGTGCCTGTCTTTTTCCTTGATTGGCTTCAAATTTGTTTGGGCCCTTTATCATTTTGCACTTTTTAAGATAATAGGGTGTGAGCTGAAAAAGCCACTTTCCCACTTATTTTATAGCTATCGCCAGCGTAGAGCCGTTCAGACTCAACCCGTAGAGTCTTCCAAGCCAAAACAATGAGCTAAAAGCTGCATTAAGCTGCAGACTGGATGTTTAGTCTCGGTGAGATCGAGACGTTCATTCAAATGCTGCCTTTTTTTGGCAGGGTTAGATACAGAGGAAAGTCATATAAGATACTTGTGAAGGAGAGATTCAGACAGTCCCCGGTGGGATAAAAAAAAGCCCACCGTTTGAAGAGAGAACTTGAAAAAGGGAATTCAATCCTGTCTTCTCTATGTGCTGGACACCTGAGTTTAGCTTTCTGGGGATACAGGATTGGTGCTTTGGTCATTAAGGTTGATGGAGGAAGCAGAAATAGTGTCTACTGGCCCATGTTCCAAATGTTTGCACTTTTTCCAGCTTTATTTTGCTTTGTTTGCTTTCTCCGGCAGAACTAGTAAATTCCATCTGTGAGGCTTTGAGCAATGCTGAAACTGAAAAGGGGGGTGCAGAGCAACTGGCCTGACAGCCATTTTAATCATAACCCTTTGTTGTTTAGTCAGTATTATGATTAAAATCACACTGGATTAAGAAACTACATGATTATTTTTTATTTTATTTTATTTTTTTAATATTTAATGCCTATTTATTTCTTTTCTTTCTTTTCATTTTGTTTTATCTGTGTCTTATTCTCACTCTTCCTCCCTCTGTGTCCCTCTCCTCCTCTCAGAGCTGGATGTTTGGGATGGAAAACAAATAAAGAGGAAATAGCTGCAGGATGAAAACATGGCCGCACCTCTTCTTGCACCCCCAGGACCTGACAGCTTCAAGAAATTCACCCCGGAGTCGCTCGCTAACATCGAGAAGCGCATCAATGAAGAAAAGAACAAGAAGCCACCCAAGCCCAGATCAGACAGTAGTCACCGCGACACAACTGACGAAAATGAGATCAAGCCCAACAGTGATCTGGAGGCTGGGAAGAGCCTGCCCTTCATCTACGGCGATATTCCTGATGGAATGTGGACCACACCGCTGGAGGATTTGGACCCATACTATTTGAACAAGAAAGTGAGTTGTCACACGGGCCGAATGCACCACCGGTTGTTGTAAAGTATTAATAAAGTATTGGTAATACTTTGTATAAAGTATTGTAGAATATTTTAACAAACCCATATAGATAGTGAGAACTTCAAAGTCTTGTAAGTCTAAATCTTTACATTTATCCTCATGTTGAAATTGCCAGCATTGTAAATTAACCATGCGACACACACAAAGGTAATTTCAGGTTTCTTATCAGTTTCAGTCAAAATGGAAGTTATTGTACTCACAGCAGTGGTATGGATAACATAATAGCAAAGACGACCTTGAGGTATTTAAAAGCTTTTGAGGTCTTTTAAGTCAGAGAGACTATCACTGCATTGTTACGGCGCACAGGCGATCATATGTGTGAGTTTTTGTTTTTTTAACTAGACCTGTACAATCAAAGCACAACAGAGGCTCCTGCAACACTGCAGGCCTGTCATTGAATGCAGGTCTCGGACAGATGTAATTCTCATGAAGGTTTCTGCCTTGTTGATTAATTATATGCGTTAACGAATGGTAAAGGTGATGTAACAGCTGTTGGGGGTGACGCCTTATGTTTATACGACATCAGTTCTATGGCTAATTTAATTATTTTTTTGATGATGACACGTGCCCTGTCCAACAAACTGTATTTGCAATGATTAAACGAGGGTCGTACTGTATGGGGCTGCTTTAACATCTGACTAGCTTAGCTTGGGACCAGTCCAGCTAAACACAGCTGTGCGCTAAACTAGACCCAATTTCCGATGACCCTCTGTCAAAATGAACACAGTTTCAGCTAAACTGAAGTTGGACTGGTAGACTTAGCCGCCCAACGCAGGGGTGTCGGAAAACCACATCATCGCACTGAGAGTAGGTGTGTCTGGGCAATGGAAAGATAATTATTATTATTATAGTGTTGCTGGTGTTATCGTGAACTGCATTGTGCTCTGCCACGTTTCTACTATTCACATTTCCACACTGTTGTACAATTTAATCAATACGAGTGAATGGAAGTGCACAGAGGGTGACGTGTTCGCATTTATTGAGATGACAGCGATCTGATGACTCGATGCAACATTGACGTCGAATTTAGTCCCATTAATGAGTCACATTAAGTAAGCCAACGTCTCCTCGCTAAGCTTCCTATGTGAAAACACGAAAAACAGCATCAATAACCTGTCAAGTGTACGGCACTACCTTACTCTGAAACCGTGGCGGGAATCGGTCTGACGATACATTGTGATCATTCGCTTCCTATGATTTATACATTACTGGCAAACTGACCACGAGACAGAAATGTGTGGCCATGCATTCATTAATTTTTAGATAATCAGTAAATGGTTTGAGGAACAAATGACACCTTTTAACTGTAATTTAGTGTAAGTTTGCCACTTCATATATTCTTCCCTTGCTAAAAGATTTTGAATTTTTTAGAAATATAAGCTATATAGATCTGTCCTTATACTGAACTTACCAGTAAACCTTATGCAGGGTTCAGATAAACCACAGAAACAGTGACCACTACAGGAGTTAAATGATTCCTACAGGATACAGCTTAGCTGGGAAGCCCAGTCAGCAGGACTGGCAGCCTCAGCCAGCAGCACTCCCTTATAGGGCGGATGAAACTATCAAATGTATGTGCCTTTTGTGACCTATTGATCCACAGGCCTAGTTCAGTGGTGGCTACAGGAAGGGCTGTGTTCTTGTCTTAATAATCCTTCCCCACTTATTGTGTCTTAACCTCTCCTTTACTTTCCTCTGTGGCATCTCACTTTGGCGATTGAAGGAAAGTTGCTGCAGAGTTGTTCATCACGGCTCTCCACCCGCATGTCTCCTACACAAGAATATACTGATAGAGCTAACAAGACATTAATTAAAAACATGTTAATAATATAATGATAATGTAATAGTTGAGTAGAGCATTACAGATTGGCTCTATTTACAAAAAAAAAAATGTAGCTAAAATCTGATCCAGATGAACAAACAAACAGAAAAGGGGTCACGAAGCTTTCCAGCTTTGTGCACAAAGCTTCAAGGCCCTGTTTCTTTATGTAACAGTGCATTGAATATAAAAAAAAGACATTCTACATGATAATACTGAAGGTACAGTTGATTGAATAATGTCATGCACACATTATCTCCATGGGACTTGAACCTAAGAGCCAGTGCTGGATTATGAGTTAAGTGATGGTCAAAAACCTTTAAACAAAAAAGAAAAATGCTACTCGTCCGCAGTCTGCTTATATAACTGAATATATCACATTTAAAAAGTAGATTAGATCAGCTAAAAATGAGCAGCTATATAAACACATATTGTTTGTTGTTTAAATAAACTCACATACACATTAGCCGCCCCAGAACTTAAATACAATCAATCAAACAATCAAATATACTCGCAATTCATCCCTTTTCTCAAATTGTTATTGGCAAGAATTGTGAAATATGATAACATCGACCTCGTCGGTGTGGCAGGGTTACACTCCATAACAGGAGATACTTTGTCTATAAAATGAATCTGGTTTTTGGTCAGAACCGTGTGCCAGTGGTTGCAGTCTGGTAGATGAGTGAATAATCTGTTAGCAAAATCCAACTGAATCATCGATTTATGATGATGGATTAGATTCATTAGAAGTAAAACAGGCTTAATTTATATTAAGTTAACCTAATCATCATCAAACGGTTGTTCATTTTTAAGTCATGGAAAAGTATTGCTGTATACACATAGATCCCATCACAGTTACAGTCCATTATTTTCTGGCTTCCAAACAGCTTGGTGCCTTGCTTATGGGCATATTTTTTAGAGAATTTCAAAAGGGAATGAAGGGTAGTCAGACTACCAGCTAAATAGCTGATCCACCAATAAGCTCCCGCTTGCCCAAATGTGTTATATAGTTCATAACGTCATCATACCCATCCATGTGTCGTGTCAGCAAGTTCAGTAAGAGTCGCGGGCTAAGACCTCATCTTCCCTCTCCATCTTACTATCATTGATATCAATCATTTTCCTAATCCACTAATGTGTTTGTCCTCTCTCACACCTGAGGAAGTGCCACAAAGTCTATTCATGGTTAGGCGTCCATTCCTCCTCTTTCTGTCCTCACCTTTCCAGGCTGCTCGTCTCCTCTGCTCGACCGACGGTCATCCTATCGCTCACCATTGCACTGTATGTCAATGAGTGAGGCTAAGTGTGTGTGTGTGTGTGTGTGTGTGTGTTACCGTCAGCTGCAGGAAACCTGATCACAGCACTCATGCATCAAAGAGAGGAAGAGGGGGCAGCGGTGAGGAAGAGAAATGCAGCGTTGCAGTTCTTGTTTTCCCCTGTGATGAGGAGAGGACTGCCTGGGCTTTTCAAACGTCTGATGTGATTAGGCAATGTTAAAGCTGCTGTGGTCATACAGGAAGAGCAGGACGGGATGGATGGATGGATGGATGGATGGATGGATGGATGGATGGATGGATGGATGGATGGATGGATGGATGGAGAACGTACTAGCGTTTTGGGCTTGCACTGCGCACGTGCCCACATCTGTGTTCAGATGATTCAGCTGGAATGGGCTGCTGTATTTTGAACAGCTTTCAGGTTTTCAGTTTTTTTTTTGTTGATGCAGAAGCGTCATTCTCTCCCTGAATGTGCCGTTTTGTCGGTCGCGTTACGACAGGAGTCACTTATGCTCCGGCTAATAGTGAGGCGCACAAGGGTGAGCTCACGGCTGAAGCAGCAGCAGCCTCTGAATCTCATCACGTAGCACTGTACACACCATCATATTATTTCCCTCTACCACCGTCTCCGTCTCTGTGCGTGTCTCTGTCCATTACTCTCCTTTTCCCCCCCCTCTCTCCCTTCCGCCGCCTCCTCTCAGGCGCTTTTTTTTTTTTTTTTTTCAGGGTGTAGTAAATTAGAGCGAGGGCCAGGCTTTAGTGCTCTGTCTGAGTCCTCAGTCTCTGATGACACAGCATCCTCCTGTACTGGGCTGAGTGAGGAAGGGAATAGGGGGTGGGGAGGGTTTTTTTAGTGTGCTTCTGCTAGCCAGGTTGGTATAAAGGAAGAGGGTGGGGTAAGGAGAGGAAAGTGTGGGGGGGTGTTGCAGCACAGCACACACAGGTGAAGAAGTGGGTTGATGCATTTTTGATATGGTATGATATGCAGAGGGATTAGTTTGCAGTCATGCTCGTTTCAAAGAGAGACGACGCGGTCCTCACTGCGGTGAGCTCAGACAGGAAGCACGCGGGAGATGTTTGAGGGTATGAAGCTGAGCGGTGTTACATTAAAGCTCCTCGTTATGTTTCGTCACAAAGAATCAAAGTTTCACTGTGGAAGTTTCTCTGTAAAGATCGGGCTGTGTGTGTGTGTGTGTGTGCTGTGTGTGGATTTGGAGTACTGCTTATGAAGGTCATTTCAGGCTCTCGGCTGACAGTTATTTGAATTATTTTGCTGTTAATCTATTAATTGTGTAGCTTATTAAATATTATAGAATAGCGATTAGAATAAAGGTGAAGTTTCTCATTATCTAATCGGTCTTCTGTCCACATCTACAGACAGTTTTGTGAGGTAACAGAGCTGTGTCTGTGTCAGGCTGGTGTCCTGGGATGATTAAGAGAAGTACAACGCCTCCTTGTCATGATTTAATCTCTATTGTTTCCCTACTTACATCTCACTCAGCCCCCCCACCCCCACCTCCTCATCATTTCATTCTCAGTTTCCCTATCTGCTGCATGCCTACCAGGTCCTCCTCCCTCCGTCTACCCATCCATCTCAGGTTTGGCTCTCTCCCCTCTGCAGCTCTCTGGCTTTCTGTTCTGCATCACTCCCCCTCCACCCCCTCATCGCTCTCTCTCTCTTCGGCTCTCTTTGCTGCTGTCCCTTACCCCTGCAAGCCCCTCTCCATATCCTTGCTCCACTATTCCTCTCTCTCTCTGTCTCTCTCTCTCTTTTTCTTTCTCTCTCACACACACACATACACACTGTCCTTGCAGCTGCATTCTGCCTCCTGATTCTTGCATATGTGCCTTTTTCTTTAACGCTCTATGGAGAATTAGGAACATTTCACCAGCTTTGCAGCAAATAAACCTTCCTTACAGTGAGGCTCGCTCTGCTGAGTTGTGTATTTATGTCTGTGTGTGTGTGTGTGTGTGTGTGTGTGTGTCATCACGTGGGCAGATCAGTGTTTTAGTGATATGCACGTGTGTCATCGTGTGTTTTGTGTGAAAGACTCCAACACTTATCGTGTTACACATACAGTGCTTTGTTTCACTAAGCTCCAATTCACTGTCTATCAACTTACTTTACAGAGTTTGTCGGGAAATTAATTAAACAGGGGAGTGATTAGTCAATCAATGAATCAGTGTTAGGAATTTAAATAATCAAGAATATGTCAACCAACAGTACATTGTGGGACATTGTGCAAGCGTGGTTGGACTCGTGTTAAATGTCTACTCAGTTGGGGTAACTGCGCCATGTTGACCATGAATTACCGCGGTCGGAGCCCATGATGCTGGCACAGTTTTTCTTTTCTATATTGTTGCACAGTAAAGTTGCTGCTCACGTCGATAACATGCTAGGGGGTTTGAGTTTATCTAAACTAATAAGCATCTAGTTCCTGCAGATTCACTGTAGCTTTTCCCCCTTCTACCATTACTTCCCCTGGAGCCCATATTATTGTTCTGCTTTATGTAGGCTGCAAGACCTACTTAGATTTTTGGATTTGGAATGACTTGTTTTATATTGTGTCTCTGAAAAGACTCCATTGGAAGTCCTGCATTTAGTACTTATATTTGTCTTGACTCATAGGAAGTATGCCTGCCATTGGTCCACTATTTAAGATGAGATTCTCCTCCCCTTTCCACTGTCTTCCGGTTTACAGAAATACAAACAAGCCACGAGCCTGAGTTTCTTTCACCGAGATGATGATGGTGGTCTCATCCAGACTTTGCTCCATCGCTGGCACAGCGCTAAAAACAAAGTGTGGAGATCGGGTCTGGCTATGCGAGACTAGTATTTTATAAACTTCAGCGGTTGATCAGTTATTGATTCATGTGGCAGACGATCAATTAAGGAAATTGCCTGACATTTGCATCCCTTGTGCCAGGTTGCCAAGTTTGCGTCAACAGCAGATTTTTCTGTCTCTAAATTCGACACAGTTCTTTGAGTAACTGAAGCCTCTTTATGGCTTAAATTGTGAATCTAAGTTTCCATCCGCTGCAGAGGAGGATAACCTACATTGAAATCTTGTTTTCAAAAAAACCCTCTACAAATCCATAGGGTTTATCCAAGGCAGTAGGCTTCGCATTGATTTAACAATGGAGCATACTTATGTATGCAAGGCATCTGTAAACTGCTAATGAGATATTGCTCATTTTACAACCACCTCCTCCTTCCTCCATCCACACGCTGGATTTGCTTGGTCAGCAAAACACTTGAGTTGACCTCTGGGAGAAAGCTTTGCCCCTTCGAACACTCTTAAGATCCTGTGTTTTCCTGTTCACGCAGTGGTGATTAGGTATAGATCATTCTTTCCTCCGTGTGACAGGAAAAATAGTGAGAGGATATTTTAAGTAGTGCAGATGCTCTATAGGCAAAAAGGAGCAGGGAGAGGGGGAGGGAGGGGGAGAGAGGAAGAGAGAGACAGAGAGAGAGAGAGAGAGGCGTCTTTATGATGCAGAGAATACATTTTGTCTATCCCCAGACTGCGGACACTATTTTTAATTTAATTAGATTTCAGGACACCACTTGTCTCTGGACACTTCTGGTCTCTTCTCCATCTCTTTCTAGTGTTTCCCGTGGTGTGAACCATGAACTCGTCGTGTACCGTATTTCTTTTTTTTTTTTTTTCTAGTTGTGTCACACGCATACAAAAGAGCAAATGCCTGAGTGCAGTGATTATTATACCTGAACCGGACCTGCTGTGGTTTAATGCATGTACTCTGGTGCACAGTATTTTTATATCTGTTCTTCGGCACTGGTTACAAGCAGGACGCGGTGTGTTTTCTGTGCAATACTGGCAGACAAGATTGGTAGTGGCGTCATAAATATACATGGGAGGGGATGTGTTGAAATACAGCAGTGTATGCATTCTTAACTTTCAGATTGTCATCCAAAGCATACATTTTTAATTGTGAGTTTAAAGCCTAGAGATATATATAAAAAAAGGAAACTGGAAGCCCTGCTACCAAGTTAGTTGTACATGTAATGTATCCCAGTAGTGCTTGTAAATAATGCTCATACCTCTCACTCTTCTTGACCCCATATTGTCTTTGTCCAAAATTGGGCACAAACGTCCACAAAACCACACACGAGTACACACAAACAAATGCACACTGCTGCCTCACCCCAGTGCCCAGCCCCACTTGGCCCAGTGCTGTTTATGGGTGGGGAGTGGTTGTTGAGAGCTTAGAGTCAGCAGATCTGCCTCTGATCGATGACAGCATTTGCGGTTCTCTTCCAGTAAGAGCTTTAAACTTTGGGCGAAGAGAGTCGTTTGGCCACGAAGAGGGGAGAGCTTCCCCCATGCACCTGTCTTTTCCTGAGGCAGCTCGCAGAGCCGCTTGTCATGGCGGAAAAGCTTTGCCAGGACAGAGACTCTGCGTCTGATGCAACCAGGACAGAGTTGTCAACTGTGCTCCTGGTGCTCGGGTGGCTGGCCACAGAGGGAGTGATGTCAGTGGAGTAAGACAGTCTTTTGTCCTTGCTGCCACTGACTACACGCTCTCTTCTATACCATTCTACTAAGGCCATTATAACCTGGCTCACTGTTTTAAAATGGATAAAAGGACAACACAGTGATACTCTCACCATAATATTCAAATGGATTTTAGTGTCACCTGTACTGTGAGAGTTAGCCGCGTATTTTAGAGCGGAAACGAACACGGTGGTGCCTCATGACTCAGAGGTGAGCTCAGGACTCACATCAGCTACAGTCATCTCTCCCTTTTTTTATTTATTTATTATTCTTTTTTTTTTTAGAACAAGATAGCGCAAAGGTTTGCAGACCATGTACTGAATCGTATGTGCCAAATATAAATTGTTCTGAAAATGTTCTAACTGTCGTGTTATCTCTCTCTCTCTCTCTTTTTCTCTTTCTCTTTCTCTCTCCACAGACATTTATAGTCCTAAACAAAGGGAAAACAATCTTCCGCTTCAGTGCCACGCCCTCCTTGTACATCTTAAGCCCTTTTAATTTACTTAGGCGAATAGCTATTAAGATTTTGATACATTCATATCCTTTTTGAAGCAGTTTATTCTCCATGCTTTACAGGGAGTGAGTTTACATGTGTTTGATTTCAGATGTTGGTACATTAAAGGTGCAGTGTGTAAGATTTCGGGGGCCTTTATTTTCAGAATAAGGCAGACATGGAATATAATCATGTTTTTAATGCATGTATAATCAGAATCTTTTTATTTTTTGTTACTTAAAAATCAGCCTTTTATATCTACAGTGGGAGCGGGTCCTTTTTTCAGGGAGGTCCCCATGTTGAAAAGCTAGATACTGACTCTAGACAGGTGTTGTTTACACCGCTAGATGCAAATTAAATTCTACACACTGGACCTTTAAAATGTATTGGGTGTCATGGGGTAGTAGCACTGTTGAAATTTTCCTTAACTTTCTGTCCTCTCACGTTATTCAGCATGATCATCATGTGTACTATTTTGACCAACTGTATATTCATGACATTTAGTGACCCCCCGGAGTGGTCCAAACAAGTAGAGTAAGTACACATCCACATTTTTCCTAAGTTATCCTATATATATCCTCGTTGAATGTATCTGTCTGACGTTTTTACTGTTATCTCTCTTTGTTTTTTAAAGGTATACCTTCACAGGTATCTATACGTTTGAGTCACTCACAAAAATTGTTGCGAGAGGCTTCGCTATAGATGGCTTCACCTTTCTCAGAGACCCGTGGAACTGGCTGGATTTCATGGTCATCTCAATGGCGTAAGTATTTTAGTTCGTAATTAGTAAGAGTGAAAATAATTCGAAAGGGGGAAAAAAAAAAAGCAAGAAACCACAAATGGGATTTCGACATGATTAATACAAAACACATTTTAGCATGTGGATAGAAGATAACAGCAGGTAAATCTATAACAGACAGCTTAAACACAGGTGTGATCAATCACTCTTATTATGACTATATCCCATTCAGGTGTGACAGTCCCAGAGCCCTGCCATTGTGCACGCTGACTCTCTGCTGTAGCCGATGAGACATATTAGTGAGACAGTCATTGAAGTAATTGGTGACACCTGTGCTTTTACGTCTACAAGAAAAGTCTGAATTTATGAATCTGGCTCCAGTTGATCGATGGACCCGGATACACAGAAGAATTACATGAACGGAAAATTACAACCAGAAATGTTTGTAGCATTTGTAATTAGTTTCAGTGCATATAAATAAATGAGGAAGAATCTATATGAACGAAATCCCACACGTTGAGCCAGTTACAGCTACAAACACATTTCTGTCTAACTCTACAGTGGAGGGCAAACACCGTTTTTGTTAGCATTAGACAAGGTTTATTAATTTCATTATTTTTCACTTGACACATCTTTGTAAGCTCAGTCTAGTAGTTACATTAAACCCCAAACTCTTGAGAAATATATCAGTAAATTAGACACTACAGTCGCAAAGCTTAATCTGAGTTTGGGTCATATCAAACACTTTGCATTTCTTATCCAAATGTATTTCAGGCCCATTATTTTGTTTCCTGTTACCTCCTCTATGGACATGGATTTGCGGCCCTTGTAAAGACTAGACTGAGTCATGCATGTGTGATTGACAGGCAGTAGGTGTGCTTTCTTTCCCCAACCTGATTGGTCTTTAGGACTTTAATTGAAATTTAATGATATATATCAAGAGATGTGAGGTGAAAACAAGTTCTTAAGACTCTTTGCCTACAGCACCTTCAATCCACATCAGTCCATCATAAACGTTGATAATGCTTATGAAGATATTATGTAACAATCTATTCTTTCTTTCCTTCTGTTTGGGATGGCTACTGAGTAACTGTATCTGATCCACCTTGCAGGTATATAACAGAGTTTGTAAACCTAGGCAATGTGTCAGCTCTGCGTACGTTCAGGGTTCTGAGGGCTTTGAAAACAATTTCAGTTATCCCAGGTAAGACAGTCCAGGTGTTTGTGTTTGCGGGTGGGCGAGTCACGGGGTTGATGTTAGGTGTGGTTTTGTTTCAGTCCCTCTCCTCTCCTCCTCCTCCTTCGTTCTCTTCCCACTGGTTCGGACAGGCGCTCTCTCTCTCACCGTGGTGTCCCCTCCTGGTCTTCGATGGTGGTGCTGGTGTCGTGCTCTTGCGCGTACATTGCGTGCGTGTGTGTGCGTGTTGTTGTTATCGTGTGTGTTGTGTGTCATGGGGTTCTGTTCTGTGTGTCATCCTACCTTGTTACAGATATATAACAGAGTTTGTGGACCTTGGGAATGTCTCGGCGCTCAGAACGTTCAGGGTTCTCCGAGCATTGAAAACTATTTCTGTCATTCCAGGTGAGACTCCCATTTAAACACTAAGGCTGAGCTTACCTTCCTATGACCTGTCTTTATTTCTATTATTTTGATTTTTTTTTTTCCTTTTTTAAAGAGGATGTTTTAGAATTTCTACATTATTATTTTGTTTTTCTTTTGTTTCTATGACAATCAAAAATGGTAGCAATACATTTTTGATAGGCTTAGCAGTCTACTGGCAGTCTTGTGGGTTCACACGTCCCATATGGACAGCTGGGGTTATGCAGCAACAATAACATATTCAACAGCTATTTGTACATTTCTACCCCAAATGAAACATACATTCATGTCAAAAACAACGTGATAACATAGGGGAAGAGTTTAGATATTATATCCAAGGACTTTCAGGATGATATCAACTGATATCAGCTGATTAAGGGGGGAAAAAAATGATCATCGCCTCTTTCCACATCTGGTTTGTGTTCGTTTTTATTTCATACATTAATCCAAATTCTCACAAGCTATGACACTGCCTCCTCGTTTCTGAAAGACTATTTGACTGCCAAGCCTAATTTAACAACACAGCAACGCTGCATGAAGCTTTGAGACATATGCTTTTACAAGTTTGGCTTTAAGGGGCTTTTCTTTTTAATTTTATCTTTCAGTTATAAGAGTTATTTGATTAAGGCTTTATTTTATTATTGTTTTTTTTTTGAAGATCTTTGTCCATCCTGGGAGTGAAAGGGAAAATAAATAATGAATAAATATCATAGATAGGTAAAAATTCTGTGCATATGCATTTCTCTTTTCCTAGGGAACACAGTAACATACATTTATATATGCAATATATTTGGTTTTAGGTGAGCGCCACATGAAAACTAAGTTACTGTATTTCATCCTGCACATATATCTTACGTGCATACACACACACACACTCAGTACAATAAGCTCAGCCTCCAGCACTTAGTGCTCAGTTTGTGCTCTGGGCTAAACCAGCCTGAGGGCTCGCCCAGCAGGGCTGGATGCCTGGGATTGGAACGGTTCTTCAGTTAAGTCAAGGTCACCATCACGGTTTACAGACAGGTGATGCTGACACAGAGTCAATTCCTTCAGCCTTGGCGTTTAAATGACCTGCATGCCACCTCTCATTGCCCCCCCTCCCCAACCAACTCTTCCTCGCCTGTCCTTTCTTTCTCCTCTTCACTTCCCGCTTCCTTGACTGAGCCCAGTTTCGGCGCACTGTTTGCTGTTTGTGATGCTGCTGCGTTCAGCCGATTTGTTGGATGCGGTATAATTATTAACTGCAGCTATTTAGGAATGTTCCCATCGATGGACACGAGGAGTGTATAGTTATCTGTGATACAATTTTTCCTCTCTAGACCGATCCTAAATCCAGCTGCAGAGCTGTCTTTTCTCCCTCAGTGGAAAATGCTTCATAAAATTAAGATTTTTTACGACACATTTCTATAGAACTGCTTACTTACATGTGGTAATGTGTCTTTCTGATGGAAACATCCCAGACAGCTGCAGTGTTTGTTGTGGTGTTTTGTGTTTTATGAAAAAAGAGAAAAGACAAATGAATGTGACCTTTATATCTGTGGTTCAAGTGGAATGCACTATTATCATTGAATAGGTGTGGTGTTATTATTAGATTAGATTTTTATTGATGTCCCTCTTAAAGATATCGAGAACCACAAGAAATACATCAGTCTTATCCCATTAAGTACTGACACACAGTACATGAATACTGACATAGTGTGTATATCTGCTCTGGGGATAAAAATTTGATAAAAGTTTTTTTTTGTGCCAAATGTCTCCTTCTCCAAACACATGTTACATTTTAGACTTTTGTCACGTAATGAGGGTTTTTATAGAATACAATGTTCAATGTTTGGAGCTAGTACATACAGTGTTGTCGGCACGTCACAAGATTTTTGTCTTTTTTTAAAACCTTTGAAAACTTGGCTTCAAATCCTAATCATTTTTCCAAAACATCAGTCATGACTAAATAAGCGACAATCAAATTTAAAAGCATGAAAAGAACATCCTTATGTGTTATTATTTAAGAGTTCATTCAGAAAGACTGGGACTGTGTAGGTGTGGTTCGATCAACTTTTAAGTGATCCTGGGACCTTTTTTCAACTCCTGAGCCCCACCCACTTAAAATCACAGACAAAAACACACATACAAAACTCCCTCACATGAGATAACCACAACTGGTAAAAGTTTTGAAAGATGTATGTAAGGATACAGTCAGTCATAGTAAGAAGATAATGCAGAGACATTTAATTGTTTTTTTAAACTGGTCTCTATGTATTTGTTATACAATGAGATGCACATTTGCAAATCATATGCTCAGGTCAGCATTAGAAGACTATTAGTCATTCTCTAAACCAAAAGTACTCACAGGTATGGTGGTGTATATAAGCATGTCAGCCTTTGATAATGCTGAAAAATAGTTATGGAACAAACAAAACTATGTTCAGCAAAGCTAAAATAAAACAGCGAGAACAATTTTGTAGATTCTAGAAGCTACTAATAAAGCCATATATCATATTTATTCTCTTTAATACACTAAAGATAATCAAGATTGAAATGTACTTCTTTACTTTCTAATGACACAAACATTCAGCCATGTTTCTTAAATGATATCACGTTGATTATTAAAACTTGGAGCTTAAAACAGAGGTCATGATAACAGTACACATAATTAGTAATAGTAACGTGAGTAAAGCGTATCCAAATGAGCATGTAAAGAGAAAATGAAAGTCAACAACAAGAAAATTAGCACAGGAAAGGAGTCTCCTCCCAGGAGACATGGAGATGCAGGACAACATGTTCTTCTGCCTCAGAGCCGCAGGGTTGTACCTGCAGACAATGGCTGGAGATATTAAGCCCCCACATGAACACACACACACACACACACACACACACACACACCCCTTACCTTATCGGAATACCTGTGCCATTATTGGACTGTGTGTGACTTACATTATTTATGTATGGATGTCAGAGAATTCCAATTTCTACGCTGAATATCTTTCACACCCAAACTGGGTTCTCAGCTTTCTTCTATGAACTCTCTACTGCTGTGTTGTTATTACAACGTAGTAGCATAAAATTTTAATAAACTGTCACCTGAATAATGATCAACGTATTATATTGATTTACAATCTTCAGATAATACAGTGCAGAGTCAATCGGTTAATGCTGCAACACGAAGAGCTAAATTTGACAGTTGAACAGTTAAACACACATCTGTGGTTACCTCAGCCAGTTTTGTCACTTTAATTCACTATAATTAATTCTTTTTTTTAAGATATCAGCAAAGGTGATGGTGTCCGGTATAATTAAAGATCAAAATGGGGCCCCTATTTATCAACTATGATTATTTTCACGTGTTGTTGAGGTGTTAAAATTACAGTCTCTCTTTAGGCATAAAACATAGGTCAGGAGCTAAATACCCACAATATGCAAAGCATCTATCTGAATAATTAAATATAAACAACAGCCTGAACTACAGATTTACATCAAAGTAGGAATGACAGGAACAACAACAACAACAAGCACTGTCCACACACCGGTTTTATACTTTTTATACACCCAAAGTCAATTCCTGGTGTTGAAGCTTGGCAGCGCTAGACGTAGGTGCTCAAGAAATAATTCTGATGCCTGCCAAGTTTAGATTTATGTAAGAGCCTGCACAGCACAGGGTTAAATACAGGATTAGATATATGTTACCTAACTTAACTTTACAGTATTATATGTAACTTCAGTCAGCTCTGAATTGCAGCTATAAAAAAAACAAACTCAGCTTGTGCACTCTTGCAGTGCCAAAAGTTGCAATTCTTTTTATTTGTGTCTTTCTCTGTGTGTGTGTGTGTGTGTTTGTGTGCATTTGAATCTGTATGTTTGTGTGTATGTGTGAGTTTGCCTGTTTTTGTGTATGTGCATTCATGCACATTTGCGTGCGTGCGCGTATGTATGTTTATCATATATTAATCGACAGGCCTGAAGACCATTGTGGGTGCTCTGATCCAGTCTGTGAAGAAGCTGTCGGATGTGATGATCCTGACCGTCTTCTGTCTCAGCGTCTTTGCTCTGATTGGACTGCAACTCTTCATGGGGAACCTGCGGAATAAGTGTGTGATCTGGCCAATCAACATGACCGAGCAGTACCTTGCAAATGGCAGCAGGGGCTTTGACTGGGATGAATACATCATGAATGACAGTGAGTGCTTACCTTGACACCTGGACAACTAGTTGCACATGATTACATCAATGGGGCATTAGCAAAAGTGTGTGCATCTGTGTGTGGTCATTCTTTTCTTTTTGTATTGTGTTAAAATTAAGACAAAATTAACAAACACAGTGTTTAATCAAGGTTATGCACAGTTTTGCCCAGTGGCTAATGCAAGTGTTTTTTTGTTTTTCCATAGCCAATTTCTACTTCCTCCCTAATCAGCTTGATGCTCTACTATGTGGAAATAGTTCTGACTCGGGGTAAGTCTTTACTTTACTCACTTGCTCCCATATTTATGCCGTAATGTTTGTGATGTTTCACATTTTTCTGTAGTTTCTTTTTAGGGCTTTCAACATTGCCCAAACCAAAGCTTCATCAACCCTTGCCATCAGATCAACAGGCCCTAGCTTGTGTCCAGTTAGCATATGTGCTCAGCTTTGATGTTTTTTATGCAGCATCCGTGATATTGCTGAGCTGTCCCGTGATGCCAAAGAGCTACCACAGATATGCCAGGTCCTTCTTGTGCCTCTCACTCCTGTGTGCTTAATGCACCCTGGAGGTACCTTGGTATCTTGCCTTCAGCTCCTCCTTTAAAATCCAGGCAACCTCTGCAAATCTCCATATGTGGGCTATAGTCTCTATTCTCCAACGTTCTCCTTGACGATCCTCCACATTTGCTGAAGGAGCCTGGGGGACCTGCTCTAGACCTTATACACCTTTTAACTAAAACCTGGGGCTTCCTTGCTTGTTCTAGTGCCCTGCTGACCTCCTGGATCGCTTTCAAGGTTGAGTTGTTGGGTGATATCAAAGCCACAGCCTTCCAAGTCTTGGTCCTTCTCTACATCGTTGTAGCTGTTGTTGAAACACCTCTTTGGGTCATTCCAGGTGGCCATTTTTGCTTCTGCCCATTTGGTGTCTTTAAAGTGGTTTTCCATGAATGCCACTTGCTTTCTTGCTCTCTCTCTCTCTGCCCTTTATTTCACTCCACTCTGTTATACTGATGAGCTTCATCTTCTTCATGATGTTCCAAAGATCTGCCATGGTGGTTTTATCCTCCTGGCTCTCTACTTTATATATTTCTCCTTAGACATTTCAGCTTTCTTGTCTGACTGCTTTTGCTCAAGGGGTTTCTTGTCACTTGCTGCTACATAATACCAAAACCTTGCAGTAGGAATATTGACAATAATAGCTGACATTAACTGGAACCTAACTGGTCTGGACTGCATCATTCCTGGCTGTGATTTCAAAGAGCCCATCCACTTACTCATCAAACTGAAGCCACTTGAACAATCTGTGTTCAAGCAGCTAATTTTAGCCTGTTGGCCGCACAGATTTTTCAAACTTTACCATACACAACAAAAAGTGTTAATTGGCATCTAAACAAGATATTTCTGTTATTCAAAACAAGTTAATTATCGTCAATATAGAGGCCAATATTCAGGAAATATTAAATATTTTCTCAGTTTGTGAAATAAATAATGCATGCAAACATTTATGCACGTACAAGCAGGTTTGGTTCATTTAGATGTTTCTGTTGTATCTTTCACTGTCTGTGATGCCTGTATCTGTATATCTGTAACTGTGCTGACGCTCATTTCAGTCATTTGTTAAGTCACGGTTTTTGTGTTACTGTGTGTTCCTTTTAGACGATGTCCAGAGGGATTCACATGTATGAAAGCAGGAAGGAACCCCAACTATGGTTACACCAGCTTTGACAGCTTCGGATGGGCTTTCCTCACCCTCTTTCGACTCATGACCCAGGACTTCTGGGAAAATCTCTACATGCTGGTAAAGCAACGTTAAAATCTGTGTTGTCCTTAATTCCTCTGTGTCTTCTTAGTCACATAAAAACAAATGTCCAGAAGAATCGACAAGCAGGCCTGTACATTCTGTCACGGTGTGACCTATGAATGAAGTCTTTGACCCCTCTTACACCTGTTTTAGAGGCCTATTTTAAAGCCTCTCCTGTCCCATCCAGAGAAGTAAAACACCCACTAAGCAGTACTAATGATTTTGTCCTCACTTCATCATAAAAAATATATACATCATCATCCTAATACCTGAATGAATCAGCAAAAGTGCCTCTCAGCAGCTCCCCCCCCTCAGTTCATTTGCCCTCTGAATAACAGGGAAGGAAGGACAGCTGATCAGAAGACTATGAGTGTGTGACGAGCCGCAAGATCTTTTATTCAGGGGAAAAAAATAATTCATGAATTATGACACATTTTGGTATTTGTACTGAAGAAGATGAAACATGAATCCATTCTTGTTAGATGATCTTTAGATCAGTCCCATTCAGTCCTATAAGAGACATCTCTGTCTTCTTCAGTCCTCTCACTTGCTGTCGTTCTGATAAAAAATATATAACATGTGCACAGATATCTGTATTGCTAAACTGAACTACCATGACACAGCACTATCGCTGCTTTTCTCCTCCTCCAGACCTGCACCACGCAGCCATAATAGATTCACTTCATTTGGCAAATAGGCCAGTCACTGTTTTAGTGTATGTGTGTGTGTGTGTGTTTAAAACTGGGAATTCCTGCACTCTACGGCTTCTTTCTTGTCTGGAGGTTTCCTGAAAAAAGCCGTGAACCGGATATAGAACCACCAGCAATGCTGACACAACACAGTACAAACCCATAAACATAAAACAACTGCTTTACCATTTTTAAGATGCAATTTTTGTCTTATCAGTTGGACAATGTGTCCATTTAAAAAAGATTGTTTGTTAAGTCACCCTCAATGTGTGATGAGTTCTCATTGCTTTGTCCGTTTGTATCTGTTAGACCCTGAGAGCTGCAGGAAAGACCTACATGATCTTCTTTGTGCTCGTAATCTTTGTGGGCTCCTTCTACTTGGTGAATCTCATCTTGGCTGTGGTAGCCATGGCTTATGAGGAGCAGAACCAGGCGACCATTGAGGAGGCAGAACAGAAAGAGGCTGAATTCAAGGCCATGCTGGAGCAGCTCAAGAAGCAGCAGGAGGAGACACAGGTTGGCGTTGCTCTTTTTCACATATATAGACGTTTGCCCATTTTTCATAGTTTATGATTATCATGTGTCCTGTTTTTCCCCGCAGGCTGCTGCCATGGCGACATCGGCAGGTACTGTATCAGAAGCTGCATTAGAGGATGAAGGAGGGGGGCACTTGTCCCGCAGCTCCTCTGAGGTGTCCAAGCTGAGCTCCAAGAGTGCCAAGGAACGTCGCAATCGCAAGAAGAAATGGCGCCAGAAAGAGCAGGAGAAAGAGAAAGGAGACAGCGAGAAGGTTGTGAAGTCCGAGTCAGATGATGGCAGCAAGAAAAGCACCATTCGTTTTCCAGGAAGCCGGCTGGGTAGGAAGACATCCATCATGAACCAGGTAAAGTGAACCAGTAAAACTATACTCGTTCACTGTTTGATTTGTGTAAATACATCTACTGATGCTTCTGAACAAATTATAAGTGATGTTACAACAACTATTGGGTAAAATATTCTCCATGTGATCATGCTGATGTACACTAAGGCTTTTTAAGATTGTATCCAGAGAAAAAGTTAGCTATGGCCTCCCTGTTGCTCTCTGCTCTTGAGCCATATCCATCTTGAGGCTATTTCTGCTGCTTCAGTGGTATTGCTGATCACTTATTCAAGCTCTGGCAAGAGATCAGGCTGCAAAGGCCCTGCATCCAAGTTCATCAGGCAGACCTTGCTCTTAAACCATGTTTCCTATACTTGCTGACCAGCCCCTCACAAAGGCTTCATCCAAGCAATCTTCCCAAGGTCATCTTTCTCTGAAGGGCATTGTTTCATCTTGACCAGGTGCTCTGTTGTTTTATTGCCACCACTCTGCAGGTTTTCTCTTCCACCACTGCTGCCCTCACCTCCTCCTGAAATTTGGAGATAAGTCTCTCTGTTGTTGTTGTTGTTGTTGTTGACACTGGAAGTTGGGAGGGATCCAAGTCCTTATTCTGCATTGGGTGGTTTCATCACCCTTGACTCTTTACGCTGGAGCACCTACTCTGCAACCTTCTTACAGTATTCACCTCAGTGTCAGATTTTGACACTTTTGAGTCTGTTAACTCCCATCCTTTCTCCCATCCTTGCCACCTCTAATTCTTCCTTCCCAGAGATGTGAGGGGTAGGTGTGGCTTGTTGCTGTGCCTGTCGAATGCGACTCCTAGGTAGATCGCCAAGGCTTCAGTAGTTGAGAGTGGCACTTCGAACACCAGGCCACAGGATTCATGACTGAACTCCAGTTTGGTACAGCCATGCCTTGACTGCTCCATTAATTTCAGCTAGCCCCTCAGTTTCAGTGCAGGTTGGTCAGATGGATGTTGAGTCTCTCAGGATGCTGTCAAACACCTTACCTATCCTTTTCGGAATCTTTCTGTGATGGTTGCAATCATGGTGGCTCCAATGCTGAAGCTGTCAGAACGTCAACGTTGTCTTTCTTCAGTAGCAGACATCAGGACTTTGGGTTCACCATATTAGCTTCTCAAATCCACCAATATAGTTGTGCAGGATCTGTGTCAGGTCCTCCATCCTCCCTCCGTCTGGTGCCTTCTTGCATTCTAGCTCTGCTGACTGGAATCATGTTCGTTGCCAGAGAAAACCAAATGGGAGAGAGGTTTACTCCACTGTGATGTAACAACTCCAGAGGGTACTCTTATCCTGATGCTGTTGTAGTAGTGAGTAATGAGTTTTCTGGTTCTGCTGGGGACATGATGCTTTATCAACTCGAGTTTGTGCGGCTGTTTGAAACTATTTGAATTTATATTCACACCTTTTCACTGGTTTCTTTGATGAACCCTTTGAATGCTTCAGGAATCCTGGCATTCCTTAGATGTTGTGTTTCTGGACTGATTTATCAATTAAACTATTCTTGATGGAGAAGGTGTCGAGTATCCACAGGGAGAGCAGAAGTTTTATTTCCTGTAGACCTTTCATGTGATGTTGCATAAGCCTGGTGGTTTGCGGATAACCCCCCTTACCTCTTTGAGCTGTAGTTCTGACAGAACTTCACGCTTAGCTTGACCAACGGTTTACAATCTACCAACTCCTGCTCTCTTGCTGGATCACAAAAAAGTAACCTTGAAATGAGGCTCTTTCTCCTCCGTGTAACCCCAGCAACTTGTAAAAACTTGAGGTGATTGGCAATGACTCTGGCTGCTCCTCTTCTTCTATCTGCATGTATTAGCACCTTATGTTCTTGATGATGTTGCCCCCTGACGTGGTTCTTGGAGAAAGGCTACTTGCCTCTTCTGCCCTCCTTGACTCTAAACCTTTCACTAAGCTCACTGTGATGATCCTGACTGGTCTTATCCTGCTTGTTGGTACCTGTGTGTTGATTTTTGGCAGGTCTTTTTATCCTAATACATGGACGTCATGTGCAACCATGTGGATTTCTCTTTGTCCCCGGTGGTTATATATCCAAGAGATTCTCTGTAGCTATTCTAGTCCAGTGGATATTATTTTAGAGTTATCATAGTAATCAACCTAGTCATCACTGAACGGTCTGCTTTATAACACCTTGTTACGCTTCTGGACTCATCATTACTGTTGTTCCAGGAATAATCTGGTATTTTTCTGGTTTTCACCATTATACAACCCCCATCCATTTGACTCAAATATGGTTGATGGCCTCAGGTTGTGTCTAAATAGCATGTTAGCTCCCCCTGTCCTCCCCTTGGCTCTCGTATCTTGAACTCAAGCCATCTTAAGGGTTTCCCTGCAGCTTTAATTCCTTTGTCATATTGGAGTACATCACAGAGATGCAGTTCTCATGTCGTGATAAACAAAATGGATGGGTATGAGAAAACTATTGTCATAGCCCTGATATCTGTATATTAGACAAAAGCTAGAAATCTCTCTCTGGAGAAGTCGATATTTTACCCCATACAAAAGAATGAAACCTGTATTGTCATGTTGTGTGCCGTTATCTGACATACTTTCCCGTTTGCTTGAGATTACTCATTTCTCTCTGTCCTCTGGTTTATTCTTGCTAACTCTGCGCTCCACTTGCCCTCTTCACCTCGTTGGCACTTTTTTTTTTATTTACACGTCAACTAACTGTTTTTAATAACCCCTCAACTCTCCCTCTCTGCATCTGTCTTTTGTTCCACAGTCACTACTCAGCATCCCAGGCTCGCCGTTCATGTCGCGCCACAACAGCCGAAGCAGCATCTTCAGCTTCAAAGGCCGTTCCAAGGACATGGGCTCAGAGAACGAATTTGCGGACGACGAGCACAGTACAGTAGAGGAAAGCGAAGAACGTCGAGGCTCCCTGTTTATCCCTTACCGCCGCAACAGCTACAGTGGCTACAGCCAAGGCTCATCACGCATCAACCCCCTGGCACCCCACTCTGGAGGGAAGAGGAACAGCACAGTGGACTGCAATGGCGTGGTGTCTCTCATCGGCCCTGGGCCCGGCAGACGGCTTCTGCCTGAGGTGAAAATAGATAAGGCAGCCACTGATGACAGTGTAAGGACGTCCATGGGACACCAATACAGTTTAGGCATGATGGTGGTGGCCCCGATCTCTGCAGCTTCTCCTTCACAACCTCCTCCCCTTGGCTCTTGTTCCTATTTCCCTGAACTCAGTAGCTCGCTTTTCCTTCCCTGAATATCTAGATTCTATCTTGTAATTTCATCTTACACTGCCACTTACACTTACACTCTAATCTAATGCTCTTTTTTTCTGCTGCTCCTTTTTTTAACAGCTCTAGAAGGCACTAACCAGCTGAAACAGTATCCACAAAATCATTGCTAAACCAGCATTATAACAATCATTTCATTGATAAATATTCAATATTAGGCAATATGATATCAGCCCCTTTAGCTCACCTCACAATTGTATCGCTGCGCTTACACATTGTCAGTCATAAAAAAAACAACAACGCTATCAAAACATTTTACAAGAAGAAAAACTCTTGTTTTCCTTTTCTTAGGGTGTTTTTTTTTTCCACATCAAGTATTTCATTCTCTTTCTGCATCTTTCTCTTTCCTTCTTGTCCTCATTTATCCTCTGCTCCTGAACTACTGGATGGTGCAAGAACAAATCTGAAACTTTTTTTCTGTAACAGTATTTATCCTCATTCTAGCTAGCATGGTAGACCCCTCTTTAATTCTCAACCAATCTACCTGCTTTGACCTTTTTTACCTTCTCTTAAAATGTAGCATGGTGAAGTGAAGAGTGTCTTGAATTCCCTTCTGTTTCCTGACCAGCATGCAGTTGCATGCAGTTTAATGTTGTTTACCTAAGGGATTGTAGTTTAGTTATGTTTTGCATAGTACACGATAAAGGGTTTAGAAAGTTTACTGTAAATTCTCAAACAAAAGCCTTCAATGTGTTCAATAATGACCTCTTACTAATATATATATATATATATATATATATATATAAAAAAGGAGAAATTAGAAATAGAAACCTTAGAAATAGTTTAATTTCTCTCTGGTGTGGTAAATTAAGGCAACAATTTGAGAATTTGCAGTATGAATTTGAAGTGTGTTGTATGATACGTTGCAGAAAATGCTTAAATTGAACAAATGTGGTAAATTGGGGGAGTCATACATTGTAAAATATATTTAATGATCTTCCTCTGAGCTGCATTAATCACATTAGGTTTTTCATCTGTTGAGCAGAATTTATTTAATTTAGATATCTTAGGGAGCATGTGTTTCAATATATGATGTTTGCGAGCATGCATTCATGTGAGTACCATCACTGACTGACATCGTGTCTATCTCTGAGTACAGACTACTGACGTGGAGATTAAGAAGAAGCACTCTGGCTCTCTCATGGTATCAGTGGATCAGCTCAACTCCTCCTTCAAAGGAAAGGACCGTGCCAACAGTCAGATGAGCGTAGTCACCAACACACTGATAGAGGGTACAGACAGTGCATATGTTTCCTTTACCATGCTTCCTTCCTTCCCATGAGTTGCATTTAATTTTCACCCGACTGAAATCGCATCTAGATGTGCAGATGCAGATAGTGTTTGTTGCTCACCAGAAAAATTGCGTGTGACGTCAGGGACTCACTACCTTCTTGTTTTCGTTCCTTCTTTGTCTCCTCCTGCAGAGTTGGAGGAATCTCAGCGGAAGTGTCCACCCTGTTGGTACAAGTTTGCCAATACGTTCCTCATCTGGGAGTGCTTTCCAATGTGGCTGAAGATCAAGCACATAGTCTACTTGATTGTCATGGACCCATTTGTTGACCTGGCAATCACCATCTGTATTGTCCTCAACACCCTTTTCATGGCCATGGAGCACTACCCGATGACCCCACATTTTGAGGAGGTCCTGTCTGTCGGCAACCTGGTGAGAAGCGGCAGTTGTTCTTTTGTCCTTTCTTGTACCGCCGCCATTTGTCTTTGTAAGTTTTTATGTCTGCATGAACTTCATTATCGCTCTCAGGAGTTATAGAAGCATTGCAGGTTCAGTTTGCCCCACCTACATAACCTCAAACCAATACATCAATGCGTCATTTGGTATGTGCACTTAAGAATACACACACGCAAAGTGTATATAGGACTCTGATGGGGTCTCATTAAAGATTTATTTCCATTTTAATGCAGCCAGCCAGCCTGCTCCCCAAACTCTCATCACCCCACTCAGGTCACTCTCCTGCTTCCGTTGCATCTTGCTTACCTCAACTCTACTCAAATCTCTCTCTCTCTCTCTCTCTCTCTCTCTCTCTCTTTATTTCTTACACACACACACACATACAGTAGCAGTCATAATAATAAGGCTATAATAAACTGATCTGTCCAGCACTGGTTTGACAAAGTACATATTAACCAAATGTACAGCAGACATTTTGATATGTCTGTGCTCTGCCCTTGCTGTCAGATATCACCGTAGCACAGCTGTCTGAGAGCAGCAGTATTGGCACAATGTCATTACTAAGACAGGAAATGAGGTCATAGGGATTGGCATGCTGTCAGGAGTGAAACAGGAACTGAAGTCAGAGGAATCGGTGTGATAGATGGTGCAGTATGAATCATTGGGTGTTCTCTGCAGCACTGATTCGGCACATGATAAGCTGTTGGCTGGACATTATAGGAAGAGCTCAGAATACTACAGCTCCATACAAGTTCTGCCGGTGCCGCGGCTGTGTGACCTTGCCCTGTCAGAAGAGTCCTCACTCTAAGCAGATTGCAGTTCATTTTCAATCAGCATTGCATCCGTATAAAATGCACTGTAAGCGAGTCAGTGTTTTGTTCTGCACTTCAATTTTCCCTTCAGACTTTTAGAATGAGGAGAGGACTTGATTTGGCTGTTATGTATGTCTGTATATTATTGGAGCTCTTCAAATTAATTTTAAAGATTTTCTTGTCAAATTTTTTTTTTTATTAAGTCACAGTCTACGGAAACAAAACCACAATCATCCTTTACTGCTACTCTTACTTTCTGTAAACTCCAACCAATAAAACAATCGCAAATCTCACTGAAATCCCACTGGTTTACACTTTAGATTCATCGATCACTGTCTACATCCTCCCATGTCTCACCGTGAAATGTGTAGTGCAATTTTATCAGACCTTTAATTACATTTAAATGTGTCGGGAAAAAAAAAAATATATATATATATATATATAGAAATTCAATCCTGAATTTTAGGGAGTAACTATGATGTGGGTCTGCAGGTTTTCACAGGCATCTTTGCTGGGGAGATGTTTGCCAAGCTGATTGCCATGGATCCCTACTACTACTTCCAGGAAGGCTGGAACTGCTTTGATGGTTTCATCGTGACTCTGAGTTTAGTTGAGCTGGGACTGGCTGATGTGGAAGGTCTGTCAGTGCTCAGGTCATTCAGATTGGTAAGTGAAAAAGAGTAGAGACAGGGATGTTTACCTCTTCTGACCCTTGTGTACAGGCTGTCAGGCTAAAAAGACTGATTATAACAATATTCATCTTTTAACTGTTCTCTTTATCACCATCAAATTAAGTCTTTAACCCTCAGAAATAACCGTTACAGTGAAGTGTTAACTTATTTCTTCTCAAAAGATTATTAGTTATATGATGAATGTCCTCTTTATTTATTTTAGGAGAGTTACAGTTAATTTACATATTGAAAATAGACAGATCACATGAGGAAATCTGTCTCGGCTGCATCTGTGTCCGGCTCCTTCAAAATGACTGAGAGTGCCCCTACACCCTCCCCTCTTCCCTAATGACATGTGATATATGAACTCAATAAACAGTTCCATCTATTAAAACCTAAAACTTAAAAGATTAAGGTTAAACCTCCAAATCGAAGCTGAGTTTAACCATCAAAGACCATCTGTAACCAGCCAACCAAACAAAACCATTTGTTTTATTTAACTATTAAACTGTTATTGTATTGAACTTTTAGACCACTGTCCTAATATGAATGTTTCCTGTTTTGTCTTGTAGTTAAGAGTGTTCAAACTTGCCAAATCGTGGCCCACCCTCAACATGCTGATCAAGATCATCGGTAATTCAGTGGGTGCTCTGGGTAATCTGACCCTGGTGCTGGCCATCATCGTCTTCATCTTTGCCGTGGTGGGCATGCAGCTGTTTGGCAAAAGCTACAAGGACTGTGTGTGTAAGATCGCCCAGGACTGTGAACTGCCTCGCTGGCACATGAATGACTTCTTCCACTCCTTCCTGATTGTGTTCAGAGTGTTGTGTGGGGAGTGGATTGAGACCATGTGGGACTGTATGGAGGTAGCGGGACAGACCATGTGCCTCACCGTCTTCATGATGGTCATGGTCATTGGAAACCTGGTGGTAAGAAAAGACAAAGATTGTTATAATAAGATAGTTGCCCACTGTCATTTCCCATTTGTGAATTATCCATTTATTGTGAGTGTCATTTTTTTTCTGAGGTGTTGAACCTGTTCCTGGCCTTGTTGCTGAGCTCATTCAGCGCAGACAACCTCGCTGCCACAGATGACGATGGCGAACCTAACAACCTCCAGCTTGCGGTCGCCCGCATTAAACTGGGGATTGCCTGGTTCAAGGTTAATATGCGGATCTTTGTAGCCACAGTGCTGAAAAAGGTAACACATCATTAAACATCTATACGCACGGCCAGTTCTTGGTGGAAATACGGTCGTTGAAGTACCGTTTTTTTGTCTGTTCTATTTTCAACAAGCAGCCTATCGAAGATGAACAGAAACCTTTGGATGAAATGTACGACGAGAAGCTCAACTGCATTGCAAACCACAAAGTGGACATCAACCGTGAACTGGACTATGCTAAAAATGGCAATGGCACCACCAGCGGCATTGGGAGCAGTGTGGGAAAGTATATGATTGATGAGGACTACATGTCCTTCATCCACAACCCCAACCTCACTGTCTGCGTTCCTATCGCTGTTGGCGAGTCGGACTTTGAAAACCTTAATACGGAAGACTTCAGCAGCGAATCCGATGCGGACAACAGTAAAGAGGTGAGTAATGAGGACTGGTAAGAGTGTGAGAATAGAGTAGTGGGTGTTGGCGGAGAGAGGACAGTGGTGATGTCCTTGCTTAAGAGTTTGATGATGATTTGAGTAAATGATTGCTTGTTGAAGGGAGATTATAAGGTGGTTTTACTTTGGACACTGTTTATTATAGATATAGATGGGCCAACTCAGTGATATGCAATAGCTGTGATGTTCCTTGCGTTTAATCACTGATTTACAAGTTCATAAATTTAGCTTCACTTGTGTAAATGTGTGCGTTTACTTGTACCCATGTGGAATGCCTTGATCCATTAATCAGAACTGGTATGACCTGCCACACAAGACATTTAGTGTACCTGACATTTCAGAACATCCACTGAGACATGAGAGCCGACCCTGCAGACAGACAGACAGACACAAAGACAGTCCTGACGAGACGACACACAGAGAAACATGCTTGTCTGCTTTATAGTGTGAATGTGGGAAAAAGGGCAAGCCAGACAAAAAGCTTGTCGAGAAGTCTGATGCACGGGTCACCTTGACCTGGTTTGTAGTAAGAAAGAAAGGAGATAATGCAGCAGCGTCACTACTGTACCTGCACCAGGTCCATATTCCACTGGGCTCCCTCAACCAACCACACAACAATCTTCCCTGCACCACAGCCAGCCACAGGGTACACTGCAGGCAGCAGACACAGACAGAGCTGCTAACAGCCAATCAGAAAAGCAGAGATCCATCTGGCTGTAGCGAGGAAGAGAAAGGAGAGGGAGTGGAAGAGAGTGTGAATGCGGTCCTTTGCTGACGACTTAAGATTATAAAGTGCAGTATCATTCTCTAGTGAATTGAATTGGCTGAGTGTCTGTGTTTGCATGTGCGCAAGTGTGCGCGTGCTGTATACTTTTTGCAATAAGGCTTCTGTTGTGCTGGTGTTTTACTAGTTTGCCTCGCTTCACCTTGACCTATTGTTAAAATGTGACATGATTTATTGGTACCAAGCCATCGTTTTAATGCCTAAAAAAATTGAATATTTCACATACCTCTTTACTATTCCTTACAACTCTGGAATTCATAATGTAGTTGTATTTTTCTGCTGCCTGCAGTCCAGATTTCCCTTTTTAGTTTGTTGACTCATTTGTGCTTGTAAAAGTATTATTTTCATTCTTTCATCGCAAACAAATAAATCCGTCATCATGGAAAAAACTATATTTATGCATGTACATACAATGACCATCATTACCAATGCAAGCAGTCACTGGCCATGCTTTCCTTGTAAGTCTATTAATAACTCTGCAAAATAGGCAGTGGCAGAGGGAGATCTAGCTACACTACATGGCAACAACATGTATACCTTCAGCAATAAATCATGTCATGCATACAAACCCAAAGGGACATTACTGTAATGGCTGTACTGGCAATGTGCCGTAGCCATATGCTTTCAGCATCTCACTGCTGAGCCTGTAATGTTCAGAGAGAAAGCCAGAGGTTGAACTGATCGCTTTGGTCCTCTGTTCGTCCTAGCTGGATGACACCAGTTCGTCTGAGGGCAGCACAATAGACATCAAACCTGATGTGGAGGAGGTGGCAGTGGTGGAGGTAGTGGAGGAGTACCTTGACCCAGACGCCTGCTGGACAGATGGTAGGTGGTTAAAAAAAACACTGTGGTAAAAATTAACAATGACAGACTTGATTATTATTGACAATATACGTGCTATATTAATGCATTTTGCATTGTGTCCTCTTCCTTGTGTAACAGCGGTTGTGTTTTTATCTGTCATACAGAGTGTGTGGCCAAATACAAGTGTTGTGATGTTCCCATCACTCACGGCTGGGGCAAACACTGGTGGTTCCTGAGGAAAACCTGCTACCTGATTGTGGAACACAACTGGTTTGAAACCCTCATCATCTTCATGATCCTGCTCAGCAGTGGAGCTCTGGTAAGAGCACACAAACACAAATATGTTCACACACATAAACATTATACTAATGATACTAATGATTCTAATTATGATTATACGGTACATATTTAAGCAGTGTTGCCCAGTGCTTTACAAAACGATGCCATAAATGTAGAAGATAACATGCAAACTGAGAAGAAAAACAAGGATGCGGTGTCTTCGTTTCGAAGAAGTGAAACTCATAAAGATGTCCACAAGCGAGATCATCTTCTGTTTTTCTTCTGCGACTGCTCTTGATATGATTGTTGCTAATGGACAGCAAAGTGCTGTAATGCACCAACCTTTCAACTGGCAGAATACAGCTTAGGTTTGCAGTTTTCTGGAGGGGGGAAGGCCTGTGGCCAAATCAAAACACTTATGTGCTGAAGAGTGGATGCAGGCGATGGAGAGTGGAAGAGCTGAGGGGGAAGGACGAGTCCAGTTTGACTTGGTTTGACTATGTAAACAAAACACATGAGCTGCTTTACAAATATAACATGTAAAGATGAGAACAATAAAAACACCTTCTTTATATATTAGTTAGGGTTGATTTGATCAGTTTTATCAACATTAAATGTCTGGCTTAGCTCACAGATCACTTATTTGCAACATCAACACATGTAATGTATGAATGGTAAGCATAAATCATTGTCTATGTGATGATTCTCTGCTGCTCTTTAGGCCTTTGAGGATGTGTACATCGAGCAGAGGAAGACAGTAAAAATCATTCTGGAGTATGCTGATCGGGTTTTCACCTATATCTTCATCCTGGAGATGTTGCTGAAATGGGTGGCCTACGGCTTTGTCAAGTACTTCACTAATGCCTGGTGTTGGTTGGACTTCTTCATTGTGGATGTAAGTACATTTGCATACCGCTTAACTGTTCCTCATGATGATATTTTATATAACTGCAACCCTCAAAGGAAGGCATGGATTTGGAAAATATTGGTCAGTTTGACTGTTAACGTAACGTTTTTAGGAGGAATCCACTTCTTTTTAGTTGAAACGTGGATTCTTTAGCACTGAAATTGAAGAAATATATATTTTTAAAAAAAGCCTCTTTCACACAAGTGCACGCATGAATGATTAACAGCAGAAATACACATATTATTCTGAACTAGATTTGTTTCATGCCAAGGAATCATGTCAGAGATAGGGTTGCAACGGTATCGGATTTTCACGGTACGATAACCGAAAGTGCCACAGGTTTCGCTGTATAACATCATCACTGACTCCAACAGAGATCCATTAGTCAGGTTTCAGCCTGTCACACTGAACTTTCTCCTTTCTCCAAGTGATGGCCGTTTTAATTAGATTGTATTATATATATATATATATATATCTATATATATATATATACTATACTTCTATATAATATATCTATATCTAACATATTTTTTTATTATAAAAAGACACTGATAGTGACCTTTTATCACACACATCAGACTCTCCAGAGCAAATGGTTTAATTGGTAAAACATGGATGAATTTTTTTGTCTATATTCTCAAATTTTATTTCCAATGTATATCACCAGGCTTCGCTGCAGTGCTTTGTGGACACCGCAGTCATCAAAATGCTGCAACTTTAAATGTTACTGTTGTAAATGGGTGGCATTGGGTGGTAATGGAATCACTATGGTGTTTAAGCACCGGTTTTCACCTAAATTTAGACAGCAAAAGTGTGTATATAATGTAATATTACCATTAAAGCGATAAGAGGTCTATGTTTTCTGTGTCAGTGCCATAGCCGACCATTACCGGGGTGTCACTTGACATTTCAGTCCGCATGACAGCAGCTCTGACACAGTAAATATCTATAAATCCTCATATGTTTCAGAGCTCCTGTCTACAAAGCTGTGGACTGCTGAGTCATTCAGTGTTTTGCCACCCAACAGTTACAACTGCATACATACCGTTTGTCCTCTTCTGTCATTTGTGCATGATGAGTTTCTCACTTGAATGTTCTTCCTGTGGCGGTATTTGACAAAAGGAAGATATACATTACATGACGTGCTTAAAGGCCACATGAAATGAGGTCCATACTTTCTTATAATACAGCCAGACTGAACATGGCAAGCTGGGCAAAGCTGCTGCTTCACATAACAGACGATACGTGCAGGAAACATGGCGACTAAGATCTAATAAATGACGTGGCACCTGGAAGGTGTGGAAAATCTCGGTGCAGTAACCAATCGTGTGCGACGTTCATCAAATGCAGCTTGTTATTTTGTTGCTGACATAATTCACTCGTAGCTTTGTGAACTGCAGACTGCAACAACTACAGTAACACTCAACTGCATTCGGATTGACAGCATGATTGATCTTTCCACAAGCAGCTGAAGTGTTAGTGGCGTCTGGCAGCTTCACCATGTTCTGTCCGGCTGTACCCTTAATGTGATGTATTTCCTGAAGAAACAGGAAGTTGAGGTGGGATATATATAAAACGGGATAAGATATATATTTTTTGACAAGCACTGGGACATTTTATGTTCATACTTACCAGTGCAGACGCTTTTTCAGGAACTTAAAGGCGCCATTTTCTTGTGTCAATGTTGTGATGTTGTCATAGTCTGAAGAGGAATGGGGACACGTAATAAAATTATACTTATGTCGGAGTTGTGGAAAAAAGTCAGAAGAGTCTTGCAGTGTTAAAAATTGACTTTCTTATACGGCGTAGTCTGGAATTTTGTGTGTCCGCCATTTTGTGTAGTGTGTGTCGGAAAATCCCAAGTGAAAATAATTGTGCCCTACTTTATAGTGGACACAAATTGCAGCATGCCACCACACACAAAGTAAGAAGACGTGAATAAGTAGTGGTTACTAACAGTGTACCACTGTATCTGCTATCGTGCATTGTGCATGACGTAAAACAATATCTGAATTTTTTAACTGTACAGTTTAAACAAAATACAGCCTCTGACTTTTTTCTCAAAATTCATATTCTGAGAACTCCTTGTTGTCCTAATCCTCTCACGTGTATTCGATGTGTTTTATGTTGTGCATTCACCGGTAAGTCATCGATTATCCCCTGACCATCAATTCTCTACCATCTTTGACTGTGAGGTGCAAATCTGTCCGTGAGTCAATATTAACATCCTTATCATGTGACACAGTGTCACATGATGTCACATGATAACGATGCACTAATGTGTTGGTTTTCTGAACTTGTCCGTGGGTCCCCAGTACCCACACTTTGCAGTCTAGTGTTTCCCTTTGTCAAGACAACAAGCATTTGAAGGTACATCTGAGCTCACTGGGACTAATCAAGACATCCTGTTATCTTGTTGGCTTTATTTTAATTTCCATGTGATGAACAAACTCATCTTAAAGCAAGCAGGTCTACTTTACATAAAAGAGACATAACATGATATCATTTTTAATGGTTAAGGCCTGATAACAGTTTTATGTGTCTCATTATGAAGATTATAGATTAGATTGTTCGTCCTAAATTATACTAAAACAGGCGCATTTCTGGCAACAATTGGACTGTTTTTTTGCGCAGTAAACCGCAACAATTGTGGTATACACCTCGCCAAAGTGGGATTGGAGTGTGGAATCAAGTCTTTTAAACATGAAACACGCTTGCCCACTACCTGGCAGCACTTGAATGTGCACGTTACGTGCTTCAGACCAGAACCGCCTTTTTGTCCACGACCTGTCTGACCGTATGGATTGTGAATCTGCCTCATTGCCATGGCTTTATGTCCTTCCTCATTTAGCTAAATTGGTAAAGAACAATGGAAAGCATTCTCACACACTTAATTTAAAAATGGTTTATCCTCTTGAGAAGATGTAGTTAAAAATTCAGCAATTAGATTATGAGATTGTGTTGTTGACATTGTGGCCCGATGGTGGCAGCACGACAGGAAAGCTCGTGATACCTTCAAAAGTTGAAAATGTTTTTGACACCAGCTCAACTCAAAAACATTCATCCTCAGGAAACCATGAATATCCAGGGAAACTTTCATGTAAATCTGGCCTTTGGTGTTCCACTTTGACTTTTCATGCTTTAAAATGACCTTTAATGGTAAATTAAAGGTTCACCTGATGTAAATAGTTATGTGGTCAAAAAAATCATTCGGATTTATTGTCTGACTGCTGATACGAGTGTATACCATATTTTAGAGCTGGAAGAACAGTGTGTGTTTATCACTGGTGTACCCGGTGATGGTAATTCCCAAGATCTTAGTCTATGTTCTTGTCGCATCGAATGCATCATATTGTAAGGTGCTTTTGTTAATTTGTCTCCCTGTCTCACTGTATATAATAAAAAATATTTTTCTAATTATCACCGAAAGGAGTGAGAAAATTACAGAACATAAAAAATAATTGTAATAATTGTGATTTGATTTCTCTCCTCTGAAATAGAAATGAAGACACAATCTTATTCCCAGTGGTAAAATGTAACTAAGTACATTTACTCAAGTACTGTACAGTTTTGAGATACTATATTTCTGCTACTTCATACTTCTACTACATTTTACAATATTGTAAATTTTACTTCACTACATTTATTTGACAGCTATAGTTACTGGTTACTTTTAACAGTAGATCAGATTAAAACAACAGTCAACCAATAATTTTATGATATTATAGCTCAATCTACGCAGTAATGTAAAAGTAGCTCTACATTTACCAGCAGCATTACCATTAGTAATACCTACATATTAATGCAGAGATAATTATTCTAATAATGTCATATTTATATACTGAAATGGGCCATTCTGCATAATGAGTACTTTTACTTTTGGTACTTTAAATATATTTTGATGCTAAGGCTTACATACACTTAAGTTGTACTTGTAACAGAATATTTCTACACTGTGTATTTTAGTAACAGATTTTTCTACCACTAGGTACAACCCCACATTTATTGTCAGAAGCCTTGTTGGATGTGAATATAGGTAGTGATAGAAGACAAAAGAATCCTCCAAATTCTCCAGATTATGACGTTGGATCCAGTGTTTATTACACCTTTTACTAATTCTCCAACAGAAAACCTCAAATATGCAGAAATGTCAGTATTTGACTGTAACATGTCCAATGTGTTGTGCAGATCCTGCCTTTCCGTGCAAGTCTCTACCCTAATATTGACCTATCCTCTCTCTCACAGCAGGTGCCTATAACTGTGTCTCTCTTTAAGTTAAGAGAGACATTGTGCAGCTGGCGAGAGGGACTGAGGGCCGTTGTTTGAGGGTCCAGGGTAAGGTTTGTGTGCTGTGTTGGGGACTCCTACTTTCACAGGTTATCCTCTCTCTTCTAACCCTGAAAGTTGTCCTCAACCTTCTGCGTTTCTCTCCCTTCTTTTAAGTGAGATGCTCTCTGGTGTGGAAACTGTACTGTTTTGTATTGTGTACTGTGTGTATATTATTGTGTCACATTGATTTAGTGTTTGTGAATACATCTCTCCTCTAATTTTTTCCCTTTGTTTGACTCTTTATCTTCTCTCCCTCTCACTGTGTCAACCACAAGTTTCTTTCCAGGTGTGCTCACTGTGCTGTAAAGCTGGTTATCACGCTAGACTGGCTTGCCAAACAAACCAAACACAAACATAAGCAAACAAACACATAAAAAAAAAAGAAAAAGAAAAAAAGAAAACTTGGGTCATGTACACTTTATTGACCTTTGTCTATTGTAATAACCCCTGTTTACCTTATGTTATATAGATACATATAATTACACATATAGAAACTATATATGTATTTATATATATCTGTATATAACCATTCAGCCATCCTTACAGTATATATCTATATATATAAAGGGCCCACCTTTCTCTCTATATCCCCTCTAACTATGTGGGTCCTCTCTTCCTTTGCCTCTGTCTTTCCCTCTCCTTCTGTCCCTATCTGTGTAGGTGTCTATAGTCAGCCTTATAGCTAATGCGTTGGGCTTCTCCGATCTAGGCCCGATTAAATCACTCAGGACACTGAGGGCCTTGAGACCCCTCAGGGCCCTGTCACGTTTTGAAGGGATGAGGGTAAGACCCAAGATACCAGACAGCTGGTCCTTCTGCATGCCGATTTAAATAAAAGCATCAACGCATGCTAGAGATGGCAACATAGAAGATTGTAAGGCAAATTTCTTTAGCTTTTTTTTATCAATGAGAAGCTTTTTTTGCATGGATGCAGATCATCTCAGATGGTCACAATACATCTGATTTGATTTATCATATTTCATTTCATATATATTATAAATTTAGTGCTATGTTGAGAGAATTTGCAATGATTTATCTATTAGAAATATGAATAAAACACCTTAAAAAAAAGTCCCGTGCCTTATGAAACACAAGACCATAACAGGGATTTCTGACCTGAATAAAGCAACACGTTATAATAATAACTCTTCAGCTCTGAAGTATTCAGTCCCAGCTGAGAGAACAACTAGAGGTTGGCATGAAACATTACACACACAAAAAACATGTTTAAACCGAATCACAGGACACGTTTCATTTAGACTGAAGTTATGCAATCTGAGCACGTGCAACTTTAATTGGTTCTGGGCTGTCCAGTTGTTATATGATAGACAAATTGATATAGAAATTTGTGCACATGGTTAATTCAACTCTGTGTTAGAGTTTTACAGCATGCACACACTTGATTGATCTGCCCTGGACCGTGCATACAGTTTATTTTGCTGGCATACAATGAGAATTGGGTTCTCCTGATCATTATTTCAGTGTGTGGTGGGTTGGATCAACCTCTGGTTGTTGCTGGGCAGAAAATAAAATAAATAAATAAATAAATCTTGTCAGTGTCTGAGCTCAGTCATCCTCTGACTGTCCCTCTGCCTCAAGTGTCCTGTTATCTGATCTTATCGCAGTTTGGCTTTGGCATTGTCACACTGGAAGATCAACAAACTTCTGGTTGCATACCCCCCCTCCCTCGCCATTCTTGCTCACCACTCCTCAGTGAATGTCATAACCATAATTTACATTATCACCATTTTGCAGTAGTAATATTAACTGATCATATTGATGCTTTGTCTATATATATAACACTGATATTAAAAGAGAACCTAGAGAGTTTTGACATTTGATGTTTGCCTATATAGTTTTGGTTTATTTGGCTTTTTGTTACCATGGCTCCTCTGTGTTTGGAAATGCACATTTATATGGCGTCCTCCTTATGCTTTATCTCCTCCAACATGCCCACACTGCTTCAATGCAGAACAATTTATATAAGTCACACTTGTATGCTCATTTGGCAATATTCGTAACCCTGTAGCAGTTACATACAGTCATTGTTTGGGGATACTGTCTACCATCTATACAATCCTATATGTAATATTTGGATTTCGAGGTAAGAATACTATATATATATATTTTATAGGGGTGTCACAATACATCTTGGCATAATACATTGTGGTACGAAAATGGCATAATATAGATGTGGAGCTGAAATGAATTGCAATATAATCAGTTAAAAAATGAATGCCAGGGGGTGCGGTTAAAGGCAGAATGAGTAGGATTTCTTCATCCCTGGCTGAATAACACCATAGCTTCCTCTTGGATGCATGCTTACAATCTGGCACCTGGTTTAGAGCCCAGCCCTCACACCCTGCATGGCGTTATTGGCTGGGGGTTAAAGTTGATGTCCAGGAATGTCCCAAACACAGCAGAATAAGAACATATAGGCAGAGGGCTGCTGGGTCTGTGTAGATACAAACACCGCCACACACTTCTAGGGGTCATAAGAGAGAGATTATTTTTGTACAAGTCCATAAATAGCTTCTTTTTTTTTCTTTTTTAGGGAAATCCCACTCATTCTGCCTTTTAAGTTTCATTAACACTGAAACATAAGCTGTCTCAACTGCTGCATGAAAATGTAACAAGCCTTAAAGATTAGCCTTGTCCTCCAAATCCAAAGTGAAAACATTTCGTATTTTTCAGTTTCATTTTATCTAGATAAAGATCTCATTCTTATTTTTTCCCAATATTTCACATTTCGCAGCAAAACTAATAAGAAAAACAACGTTTAAGAAGGATTTGACAATAAGTCACAGCTGGAGAGTGACATTTTGTTTTCTCTCCAACTTTGTTAAAGAAAAATCATCAAACCATGAGCTCATGATGTCATGCTGAACTCTGAGCTGACAGTATTGTTACACCCCCTTGTATTTTTTCGAGATGGGCTTCACTACGTGCCAAGAAATCAGATATCATCTCTAATGGAGGGAAAGAATGTGCATTTCTATTTATATGTTTGTGTGTGTTGATGTTCTTATGTGTGAACATCTCCATGCAAGCTGGCGTGTGATTGCGAAGTTACAGTGGCTCTGTTTCCTTGCTTGTCCTCTTCAGGTTGTGGTGAACGCCTTGGTGGGTGCTATTCCCTCCATCATGAATGTGCTGCTGGTGTGTCTCATCTTCTGGCTCATCTTCAGTATCATGGGTGTCAACCTGTTTGCTGGAAAGTATTACTACTGTTTCAATGAGACCGCCGAGGAGTCCTTCCTCCCTGATGTAGTCAACAACAAAACTGAGTGTTTTGCATTCATTAACGCAAACTATTCAGAAGTCAGGTGGAAAAACGTCAAGATCAATTTTGACAATGTGGGTGCAGGATACCTGGCGCTCCTGCAAGTGGTGAGAAACCTTTGCTGTCACTTCTCATTTGTTTCTCTCCTCCGATGTCGAGTATTTAACCTGTTTTGTCACGTTATGTGTGCCCACTCAACAGGCAACATTCAAAGGCTGGATGGACATTATGTATGCAGCAATAGATTCTAGAAAGGTAAGCTTTTTTGCATTTTTAAACTCCAACTTCGAGATCAGCTTGCATTTTTTTAAATATATATTTTCACTTTTGTCACTTTTGTGTAGGTGGAGGACCAGCCTATCTACGAGGACAACTTGTACATGTACATCTACTTTGTCATCTTCATCATCTTTGGCTCCTTCTTCACCTTAAACCTCTTCATTGGTGTCATCATTGATAACTTCAACCAACAAAAGAAAAAGATAAGATTTATTTTCCTTACTTTCACCTTTCTCAGAACAATCTGCTTTGTCGATTCACTTTCTAGATGTCAGACAAGAAGCTCTCATTTCCTCAAAAGGATTATGTAACTTTTAGACACAAGCCAGGCTAGCAGTTTCCTCCTGTTTCCAGTCTTTGTGCTAAGCTAAGCTATCTTGCTGCTGGTGGTAGCTTCACATAAATGTACTGTACAGTGGCAAGTTATTGGCAAGAAAGCCAATATGCTGAATTATTCCTTTAAGCTTTTGTATCTGAACATTATAAACAAATATTAGGCACATTTTTGTATTGCTCTTGTCAAGAAAACAATCAAATTAAACTACAACTGGTTAAGGACTAGGCTGAAAAGTCTAGATCCTTGCAGATTGTAACCAAATTGTTTTTGTCCCTTCACTTTGGAGGTCAGGATATCTTCATGACTGAAGAGCAGAAAAAATACTACAATGCTATGAAGAAACTAGGGTCAAAGAAGCCACAAAAACCAATACCCAGGCCTCAAGTAAATATCTTATATTTAAATCTCCACAACCAATTGCAATATTGTCTATTGCATTGCAGAAAATGACTGAAAATATCTCTTCTTCCATCCCATTCCTTTCTCCTCAGAACAAATTCCAGGGCATGGTGTTTGACTTTGTGACGCAGCAGGTTTTTGACATATCCATCATGATCCTCATCTGCCTCAACATGGTCACCATGATGGTGGAGACGGATGATCAGTCAAAAGAGACAGAGGAGGTGCTCTACTGGGTTAACTTCTTCTTCATTGTGGTCTTCACTGGCGAGTTTTTACTGAAGCTCTTCTCACTGCGTCACTACTACTTCACCAACGGCTGGAACATCTTCGATGTGGTTGTGGTCATCCTTTCAATTGTGGGCAAGTATTCAAAAGAGTTACTCATGCATGGGAAAAGAAGTGTGAGGCACCTTAATTGGAAATGGCTCAGACATTGTCCATGAATAAATACGTTTTAAGGGTCACTTGGTGTTAGAGCTATGCAAGTCTCTAGGTTTCTGATGCTCCCCCTTTGAGAACTGATTGTAACTTATGATGCTCACAACATTGAGCAATTACGTTAAAATTCAACAGCTATGAAGCTCCAAAACAGACAAGACGCAGTAGAAAGATCAGATGAGTCAAAACGTCTTGAATATATCATAAATAAAACGTTTTGTTTTTTTTACTTACATTATTAAAATTACTTGTTTGATTGACTGACTGCTTTTTGACAGTTTTGGGGCTTCATGAACAGCGACGTGTTCGTCCAGACACAATATCGTCCAACTACCTCTTGCAGAATGGCGGATCTTTGGTTATCCTGATTTCTTCTTCAATTTCAACCCAAACTATGAACGTGCTGTTCTTACTTGTAGGCATAATCGTGTAATGTGTATTGAGTAAAGCAGTAACTAAATCCTCTATATTTTAACCAAATATATGTTGTGTCTCTTTTTGCTTCCTCTTAACTTTAGGAATGTTTCTGGCTGACCTGATCGAAAAGTACTTTGTGTCACCGACACTCTTCAGGGTGATTCGTCTGGCTCGAATCGGCAGGATCTTGCGTCTCATCAAGGGGGCTAAAGGAATCAGAACTCTACTGTTTGCCCTAATGATGTCACTTCCTGCCTTGTTCAACATTGGCCTACTACTTTTCCTGGTTATGTTCATTTTCTCCATCTTTGGCATGTCCAACTTTGGCTATGTGAAACACGGGGCTGGAATAGATGACATGTATAACTTCGAGACCTTCGGCAATAGCATGATCATCCTGTTTATGATCACAACGTCGGCTGGCTGGGATGGCCTGTTGCTGCCCATTCTTAACTACCCTCCAGACTGTGATCCCCTACTGGAAAATGCTGGCACCCCTGCCACGGGAGACTGTGGCAACCCTTCTGTGGGCATCTTCTTCTTTGTAATGTACATCATCATTTCTTTCCTGATTGTGGTCAACATGTACATCGCCATCATCCTGGAGAACTTCAGTGTGGCCACAGAGGAGAGTGCCGATCCGCTCAGTGAGGACGACTTTGAGACCTTTTATGAGATTTGGGAAAAGTTTGACCCGGATGCCTGCCAGTTCATCACCTATTCCAAGCTTTCTGACTTTGCTGATGCACTTGAACACCCACTTCGAGTTCCCAAGCCCAACACCATTGAACTGATCGCTATGGACATGCCTATGGTGAGTGGCGACCGCATCCACTGCCTGGACATCCTGTTTGCCTTCACTAAGCGTGTACTGGGTGACAGTGGCGAGTTGGACATGCTGAGGCAACAAATGGAGGAGCGTTTTGTGGCAGCCAATCCTTCCAAGGTTTCTTATGAGCCAATCACCACCACTCTGAGGCGCAAGCAGGAGGATGTGTCAGCCAGAATCATTCAAAGGGCCTACCGTTCCTACCTGGCTAGGCGGGGATTTATCTGTAAGCGCAAACCAGCCAATAATAAAGTGGAGAATGGCGCGAACAATCAGGAACAAGAAAAGAAGGAGAGCACTCCCTCAACTGCCTCCCTGCCCTCTTATGACAGTGTAACCAAACCTGATAAGGAGAAACAGGATGACAACAATGAGGGCAAGGGAGGGAGGAAAGAGAAAGGAAGAAACCAAAAAGACATCAGGGAATCTAAATGTTAGAGCGTTGGAATAATAATCACAGTAATAACAATAAAAAATATAATAATGTAACTTCAAGCAAAGCGAGAGGAAACTCACCCACACAGATGTACAGATTATTTCATTTGCAAGTCAGAAAAAATAATATTCAATAATTTTGTTTACAGACTTCATTCTTATATTGATGCAGAAGGAAAGCAGCTTGGTCTGTTACAGCTTGAAGACTCTTGAACTTCAGTCAAACCAAACATAATCAGCATACTGTGTGACATTGTTGTATCTGGACTACTGATTACTTAACAAAAAGGAATGATCAACAGACAAAGGAATGTCTGTATCTGCTGAAAGGCAGACTGCTCACTTGCCACTGGTCTACAGATAAGACAGGAACTCTACACCAAGAGGTAGAATGGAAAAAAACACTAAAGGAATTCGGCACCTGGATGCAAGTAATGGATTCCTATGGAAGACAGTGTTGTGAAGGAAAAACAAGGATGCTGCTTGATGCTGAAGAATTGTCCTCTTATAGCAGCCAATGAGTGTTTCTGTGTCATTTAGTACTGAATTGTATAGAGAAGCAAAATGACACACTCACTCTATAAGAGCAAACGGAGGGATGACTGGTGAGTGAAAGACACAAATGACAGAGAGCGTTGGGAATACTTTTCTGTTTTATTAAAGCTAGAAATTGTTCATTTGAGCAGCAAAAATGCAAACAGACAAAAAAAAAAGAACAATATTCAACATTTTGCCCATGTCACTTAACTCTTCTACTCATTTTATCTTTGTTATACCCACATCAAAACGCTTTTTTTACATGGGCTTTCACACCAATTGGTTAAGGGTCTGTTTATTATGGGGTCAACTCGGGCCAAGGGCTTACATTTACTCAGAAAGATTTCCAAACAAATACATAAATAATTGTGCTTGTTCAATGCATAGAAATGACTTGCATGATGGCATGTTTTGATCAGAAATCTTGCATGAATTATCATAGTCCACAAGACACTAATACTCAGACCACAACAGTGGCTCGACTGTGAGATCGAGACATTGTCAAAATTTGAAAGCTCAGAGTTCAGAGTAATTTGTTTAACAAAGATAAGTGATATGGGGGTGTGATAATCTAAAAATGGATCGGAATTTGTATCTCATTACTCAACACATTTCAAATGATGATGATGTTTAAATGGTTGCCTCTATAGACAGAAGAATGGTATATGTTGGTAAATGATGCCGCCATAGTGGATCAGTGGGTGAAATCCAAACAATTATTTGCTGCTCTGGAGATTTTGAGTGTGTAAGATGTGTGCGTATCATGGGACTGAAATGTTTGTTAATTTGGACTGAAATCTTTTCAAGGGTGCAACACTTTGAAACTACAAAAGCTTATATTTATAATTTGTATGCACCTGTAATGTAATGTTCCATACCATCTGCCTTTAGTTTTGTGTGAGCGGGCATTTTGGGAGTCCTACAGTCGGTTCTAAGTGGTTTGTGGGGATTTCACAGGTATGGCAAACTCCTTTCTATTTCAGATGTTTCTCTATGGATGGTTGAAAGGGCTGAGAAGAGTTTTGATTGTTGTTCTATTTACATAATTTTATGTCATGTAGCTTATTTATGTATGTATGTGTGTGTTCGTTTGTTTGTTTTTTTTGTTTTTGTTTTATTCCCTGATGTATTTTTCATGTTTTGGTGGGTCATGAGTTTTATTTTACACACTTCTACAAGCCACATCTAAGATGATGTCGAGGGAAATGGTCTTGTGCTGGAGCATATTTGTCGGGTGTTAGTCGTATCCTATTTTATTGAGAAACAGAAAAATTATGATTGGGTGATGAGAACATTGTATGTGGAGAAGCCAAAGAGATCTGCCTTGTTATCCCTTGTTGCCCTTTGTCCATGGAGTGGGATTGGGTGAAGTATGCCCTGCCCATTCAGTTTTTTCGCTGTCATTATTCGACAGAGAGACCCTAGAAATGTATGCAATGCTTGAAAAATTCATCCCTTTTTCTCAGGAGATATTATAGATGTACTATTATGAGCTCTGCAACAAAATGCAAGTGAATGTGATGGGAGTATTTATGAAATCATGTTTTACTCTTTTGTGTTTTATGCCATGTTGATGGACAATGATCTCGGCTGGCTGCCTTAGTCCGGCAGCCGCCCGGTCAGGGGCCAGTTCGGCGCTTCCTGCTTATGACGCTTAGAATTATAGGGCTAGAAGCATCTCAGTGAAACAGCAACATTTCGCTCGCTTGTAATGGCGGCGTTTATATTGATAGCAGATTACATTTGTGGTTAAGTCATTATGGACTGTAGTCTGGTCTCAATTAATTTCAGTAAACAAATAATAATAATTTTCACCCCAATAGCAATCACAGATACAGGAAACACTGTGAGGAGATGTCATGAAAGTGAATTGGGATATGTTGGTTTTGAGCAGCACACTTAATTATTTCCGAAGCAGCAGTGGCATGCTCAGTGGATAGGCCCCAGATTTCAGTATTTAACAACAAGTGCTCTGAGCCTCTCATTTGCCATTTTTCTTCATATTGCTCTACTGCATAACAAATACCAAATAACCAACAGAGCACTGGATGCATTCTTATGGTACTGTGAGCCTAAGCACCACACCACGGCTTTTGCACTTCCTGTTGTGCAGTGATGTCACTTCCTGTTTATGAATAACTCCCTCATCCGTTCTCAAGTTCTATGGTCCAGTTGCTGCATGAGATCTCCAAAATCAGTGTGGGTGTTAACTTGAACCAAATAAAACTCTGAATGATAAGCATAAAAGCTACTGCCGTCCATTTTCTCCAAGATCACCATGGATACACAGATACGTATTACAGAGAGAAAACTTTAAAAAAAAAAGATAATAATAATAATAATAAGACACACAAACATCCATTCGGAAAAAGAAAAAAAAAGAGAATAAAAAAACAGTTCAGGCTATGTTGTATACGGCACAAACTGCAAAAGCTAAGAATGGACTTTTTAAGAAACTATAAATAATGTAATATATTATTTTATTTTAACGGCATGTGTAGTTTTTTGTAAATACAGGATTACTTAAAAAACTACAGCTATTAATCTAACACTAAATATTAATAACCGTAAATAGAATGGCTTCCAGCTGACACCCCTTTGTCACACTTGTTAGGCTGTGACACATTTGTTAGATGGAGTAGATTTTTGAGTCACTTTTCACAAAAAAGAGGGGAGTAAGCTAAAAGAATCTATACTAAAAAGCAGAAAATGTATTTAAAACTGTATAAATCAATGCATACATATACAGAGCTATATTACATATATATATATTTATATTACCATATATATACATATATGGTAATATATATTTATATATATATTACCATATATATATATATATAATATTATATAAATATATATATACTCTCCTGTCCACTCCTTGCATTGAGGTGATACCAGAACCACAGAGTGTAACTGATCATGCTTCTTTCTTTGTGTGGTATGTTCAGAGAATAACCAAAACTCTGGCCTGCCCAGGACTTCTGCATACTGGGTACCAGCGTACAATGCATGGTGTTGTACTGGCTGCTTGCTGAGAATTGTGGAGCCTGCATTGGTGAGAGGATTGCACTACCAGCATACCCTTTTGTACATGTGTGAAGATGTCTTGCCCCCCTAGTTTCCTATAACGTACACACAAAGATTATACAGACGCAGACAGACACATGCACACACCTACACGCACACACCCCATAGCCTTTTGTATCACAGCTCACTCCGTGTGACAAATTTTTGCTCGTTTCAGCTCTAACCCTCCTCCATATTTCCCCCCCTCCTCCTCCTTGACACACTGCTGCATTTTGGAGTTGATCTTTAATTTTGCTGTCACTTTCGATATGATATATCTAATGATTTTAAGGGTTAGTTGTCTTAACTGTCTGTGTGTTTGTTTATGGTGCAATATCTCTTAACGGCACGTGCCTTTTTAGCTTCCTATTTAGTCTGTCAATAAAAATCAGCAATGAGGATCTCAAAGCCCATGGGAGTGAATCAAAACGGAGCACGATAGAAACGATGTATTGAGTTCAAATTTAACTTGTAAACTGAAAAACTCACCACCTAGATTAGACTGTCTGGACTAACATCTTGTAGAGTCATGTAGTACAAGTGCTCTCTCTGTGTGTTCTGTTTACTGGCTCTTGGGCTAGTAAGAGAACAGCTTGCCTTCTGTTTTACACTTATGTTCATTTCTCCAAATGTTGGTTTAACAATCGGTATATGAGGCCATTCTTTTGTAGCATGACTGAGATTAAAAAAAAAAAATCTTTTCTTTCCTGAAAATAGGCTAACTGAAAAAAGAAAAAGAAAAAAAAAAACTTTTGACTGTCATTATCTCTTGCCACTAATACAGTCAGAGAGAGGACGTGTGTTGCACAACCACATGGGACAATTAAATGAGAATCAGTGAAAGAATATCTTCATTTGAGCACGAATCTATTTCCAAACAATAAAGCAGCCTTCCAGTTACACCTCTGACTGGTGTCTTTTTTGGATATAACATTTAATGACTGTCATTTTTATCGGATATATATGTTAATATGTTCCACCATGTCTGGCAATGCATGTTTTAGTCGCTGTTTACCTCATTAACCGGGATCACTGTAAGAGTTTAAGCTTTTTCGAGCATCGTGGTGTACTCTTGATGGTTTTGTTTGTGTTTTGCACCAGTAATCATTATAATTGCTTTTTTTTTTATAAGTTGGGAGACATTAGGAAACAGACAGACAGACTGCTTAGGCTTGGAAACAACAAAAGAACACTTAAGAATGACCGAAATGACATGATCTTTGTTTATGTTTTAATAAGACTACTGTTTAAGTCGGTGTGGTAGGGTGTGTCATGGTGCAACAGCACTGAAATGACTGTAAAAGCAGGTGTGTGTGTGTGTGTTTCTTTCCTCCCTTGCCTCCTCTGTGTGTGTGTGTGTGTGTGTGTGTGCGTGCGTGTGTGTAAGGTGGCGCACTGAATAAGGGAAGGAGAAGGGAGGGAGGGGGTAAGCAGAGACAGCACTGCAGTGCAGATAGATGAATGCAGTGGCCTGGGCTGAGTCAGCAGCATGTTCCCAATAGGCTCAGACTGTACAGTGCACTGTACAGCACCTCCTTACCCACAGCAAGCAAGCAAGCAAGCAAGCAGAGGGAGAGCGAGCTACGGCAAGAAGATGAAAAGTAAACGAGAACAATGAACAGAGGCGCACAAAGCAAAAAGCTTGTCTGTTGCTATGGATTTCTCCTTCACATCCTACCTGCAGTGCTGCATGTGTTCGGAGTGCATCCCTTCTTTTGTACTGACGCTGAATCTCATTATGGATTCTAAAATATTGACATACATTGATATCTACCTGACTAGTGCTCTATAGAGAACACATTTGAGAGGATTCTGACACATTTACTGTTCATTTCATATCTTTTTAATGGCTGTTTGTGCATATATTCTCATTCTCTGTGTCTTAATGTGTGCATTTCCTCCACAGACACCATCAAAATGTTTATGTGCTGCCCCCAAACACCTTTTAGGTTTCTGTCCTCCTCGAGTCCATGTGAATTGCAGGACACGGTTGCAGGGTTGAGACATGGATTAAGTAGGACGGTGGTGGGATCTGGGAGAGGAGGGAGAGACTGTGTGTGTGTGTGTGTGTGTGTGTGTGTGTGTGTGTGTGTAAAAGGGATACAGAGAGGGGGATATTGTATGTCTTAAAGGAATCAATAACATGCAAACCCAGTTGTGTGTACAGAGAAGGTGCATGAGAGCAAGGGTCTGATATTATTATTGTCTCATATCTTCTATAACCTAACTAGGCATGTCATGGTTTATGTTTTGTTTTTTTTAAAGCCCTGGTTTAGCCCTCAATGCGGCAACTACCCCATCCATCATACAGCACAGCCCTCTCTACCCTTGTTGGTTTAAGATTTGTGTTTTTTCATCCCTGTTAAGTGTCTGCAGAGATCACAGCCGTTAACTGCTGTGTTTATTACTGTAGCTCCTCCAGCAGACATTAGTGAAGTGCCTCGGATGACTTCTTACAGCTATCTTACACCCTCTAGTGGGACTTGAAAGGAATAACTGAAGACAACTGTGCCACTGACTGCAAGTGAAACTTGCACACACATTTTACATTCAGTCATTTAGCTGATGCCTTTATCCAAAGGGAAACAATCAGTGCGACGAGGACGTGTCAGTGCTATAAAAACTTTACAAACTCATGTTTTCTCTGCTTTTTTTTCCCTGCATAAATCTCTTAAACTACATCAGCCCTGCTCAAAACTATTCAATCATTTTGAGGATTTTAACCCTTTACATGGCATGTACTGTTGTTATTCATGACAAACAACTGCAATAGCCACTGTTGTAAAGTTTTTATAGCAGTTTTTTGTTGGAAGTTGACATTTTAATCTTAAGAGGGTAGTATTTTTTTCACAGTGTTTTTATTGATGTATTAGAAAAATTAAAATTGACTTACTACTTAAGCTTTTTTAAAAGATGAGCAAAAGACCACAAAAGGTCTAGATAGAACAAATAAAAATGATTGAGTAAACATGATTGTAATGATCCCATTTTTCACAGTATTTATCCCTCTTATTCTTTTTTTGTTTTCTGTAGCCTGACACGTGTTAGGTAAGACCCAATGACAGTGTAAACTCAGATGTGTTAGATTCTTTGCTCAGCCTGTAAGACAATGTTGAGGTCTCAAACTTGGGACTTTCCAAACTAGGTAATCTGTTTTATCAAACTGCTAGCTTCAGGTTCAGATTTCAGTTAGATTTAATTAACAGTAATTTAATTACACAATTAGGTTTAAATCAAATGGACTTAAGTCGAATTTCCTTAATTCACCCAGACAACTCACCACCAGCCGCCGGTCTGTTTCTGAAGGCCTCCGCCGTCTCCCAGCCCTCATGCACCGGATGTAACAGAACCCAAAACCGGCCTCGAGTGATTTGAAATGACCACGCCAACCGGTAACAGCTTTATGTTTCCTCAATGATTTATTAATCTATCAGTACATTGGTTAATTATTGACCAAAAAATGTGGCCACATCCAGAGCTCACAGCCACAAATATAAATATGAGATCACCCTTTTCTTGATATTGATTGTATTTATTCCTCAGGGTACATTATTACCCATTATAAAATCATCTATAGTTACTAGTAGTACCTTTACAGATTTTACAAACCTCCGTTCAGCTTTCAAAGGTCCAGTTTCTTTGCAGGAATTGAATATAATATTAATTGGTATGTTTTCATTAGTGTATAATAACCTGAATATATGAATCGTTGTGTTTTGGTTGTCTTAAAATTAGCCCTTTGTATCTACAGTTTTTTTTTTTTACAGCAGAACAACAACAACAAAGTACAACTAATCCAGATATGGTATTTTGCTTTTTATGTGAATTTTCTTAATTAAACTACTGATTTTATTCATTAAACTACAGTATTTAAAGTTGATGAAACTGGAACTACTCGACCAACTTCAGCGTAACAATAAATTGCTGCCTACATGTTGATGTTATTGCAATGTTGATTTGATTTGATGTTTCTGCTGACACAACTTTAATGCTTGAACATAGAGAGTTTGAACGCCCCCCTAACCAGCAGCAGTACAGTATCACCACTGGGTAAGATCCCAAAACATCAGTGTGACAGTGTGGACTTCATTTAGGTTATAAAGTGTATAGTATACACCATATTTAGCAACAGTGAACTTTTTATCCTTACATTTATTTTGTACAAACACATACAGTGCAGTACAGCCTGCCTCTTCTCAGTTAAAGCTTCTATTTTCTAAGTTATCTTATACAATATGGTACTTCTTAATAAGACCCTGTAGGTGTCACTGTTGGACTTATCTGACACTTGTTTGTGTGAGTTGAAAAGAAATGGTTAGAAAGGCGGAGACACATATTTTGATCAGGTCAAATAAATGTTCTATGATAAACTTTAACATATCTGAAATAAATGAAATTTACTCAGAACTGACCCCGGGTCTGAGAGGCTGCTGAGCTGAGGTTAATAGATGTGAACAGAGGGTTTAGCAAAAGGTTTTTACTGAGGATGGCTGCTGTCTGGAATGTGCCGGGAATATGGTTGTTGTTTAAAATGCAGGAACCTCAGGGGGCTGATGATAATGACCGTTATAGTTAAAGATGAGTTCAGTGTAAAAACGATTTAAGGCTTTGCTGTGAAATGCTTCGATATTGCAGCAGGGTTAGAGTCATTGTGGATGAAAGGACAAAAGTTTTGGACATCTGTCACACGCCAGCGCATGCCCTCCGCCCTCCAGACAATAAAGCTGAGGATAGGGGGTGGTGTCCAGTGGAAGAGGGTCAGGATCTTCTCCACTCTCTCTTTTTTCTTTTATTCTGTGCTCTCTTGAGCTTCTTATCCGGTCTTTACGTAACACAAATGGCCCTGTAGTTATCACAGTTTTAAGTGTTTTCTCATAAAACTTTTAGATTTTAGTAAACTTTAAATTTTACTCTTGAATTTTTTATTTTTTTTGCATTTCTAGACATTTCACTGTGTAACATGGTGCAAATTAAAGGATTAAAGGATAAAGGCGCATTCCCTTCAAACCCAAGTAAAAAAATATATAATCATTATATTATAGATATATAAACTTTACTCCTCTTGTATTTAGAATTGTGTGCTTGTTTGTAGACACACTGAACACTTTTGCATTTCAGCTGACAACTAAATAAAAGACTAATCATCAAATTGGAAATGTACTATCAGAATATAATTATTAGTACCATATATGTAGTAGTTTATTAGTATAGTACTATAATAGTACCAAAATTACATATTTCCAAGAAACTTCATAGGAAAATCCTGTGGGAATAGTCATGAAAATATAAAAAATAAAGCTTTACCAAGATTTGAAAATTACCCATCTAATAAAAGGTCTATTGATACGAAATTTGGGATGTAGCAAACAAGTTTGTTACTATCACTGTGTGTCTATCACTGAAGTTACAATACTGAGTGAGAAGAGAAGTGCAGTCATACTAGGTGGATATTATTTAGTTACTTCTCCTATGTGAAGTTGAACCTGGTCAGTATATTCGTGTATATTTGTTAGGAGAAGACGTCCGCACTGTTAGGTTCTCGTCATAGTATATTTAGTGAATGACAATGACACTCAAACATCAAACATTTTTTGGGATTTCACAGACAAAAAGACCAAGTCAAAGTTTGGTGTAATATCTTCATTTCCATGACACAACAGCCTTTAGTGAGGTAGACTATAACAGGTCAAGAATAAGAAACAATGCTCCTTAAAACTGGCATGTGAAATTACATGAAATAATAAATATTTCCATGTACAATGTCTTCAAGTTGAGGTAGAAATGGTTACAGAGAATGTACAAGATACAACAAAAGTACAACAGATAACACTGAAATGCCATTTTCCATCTGTGGGACAAAATTCAACTCCACTTTACTTCAATGAATCAGAGTAACCGATAAACAGCGAACGCTGTTGTTTGTTGCAGTGTGTAGATTAATGGAGAGCACATTCTTTTTCCATTGAAGAGCATTCAATTGTTGAAGCTAAGCGCTTAAATACTTTTTAAAATCTGAGCGTAAAAATACGTGATTATTTGCTGAACACCTTTTCATTAATCTGTACTTTTTCTTCAGCGTGTTTTGAAGTCTTTGTGTGGCGAGGGTTGTTTTTTTTTCCCCACACTCAACCACATTCGGAGTACACTTAAATTTATGAATGTGCTTATATTTCCAAAAAGAGGCATTCAAATACTTATTCACATTGAATTTCAGACTAAATCTGACGCTGCATTTCAGCCTAATTTCTAAGGGGATCCACTCTCTGGGCATGCTTTTAGGCGAGAGTTCGGTTTTGTTACAGCCCCCAAAACGTCTGCTATTTAATTATGGAGGAAAAAGATCAATAATAATTGTATGGCACAACTTATGAAGGGATGGCATAATGGAGCAACAAAGCTACATCTCTGTGACAAAAAAAAAGGTTTCTAGTTGTAACTGAATGTATTTTTCCAACAGTGCACATATTTAATATTTAACTTCATGTCAATTCATGTTAGAACTAAAGTCAAGCTGATTGACTGGTGACACTGTGTCAAGCAGTTTCACAATACTGATATGGGAAATGGAAATTGGACACATTAAGACATTTAACAAACATATAGAGCATATACTGTAGTATGTGTACGTCTTGATATGTCAAAAGTTGTTCATCAGGAGTGCTTTGTTCTGACAGTTTGTCCACAAAACCGTTTTCCCCCACTAACTACACTAACACTTAACATGTCATTCATTTCTCCACCAAAACTTATAAGAGAATTACATCTATACATGAAGAAAATATGTTTCATATATCTAAAAACATCGATGTACATTATGGCATGTATTGTCCTTTCTTTAAAAAAAATATCTGAATTACATTCAACATTTCAGGCCTTGGTACAAAAACCTCAAGTTTAATTTCCCAGAGCTAAAAAGCAGTGTGGATATGTGTGCGTGTGTGTGTGTGCGTGTGTGTGTGTGTGTTTGTGTGTTTTCTACTGTTCGTTTCAAAGGCCTTGTAAGTTCATCGTTTCCCTGAAGTTTTCAGAGTATGTTTTGCTCTTAATAAAAGCCATGGCTCCGTTTTTTTTTTCATCTCGCTCCGTAAAGCTCCCTACAAACACCCTAAGGTAATAACATACATTCTTATTTTATCATTCTGAGGTAACAATATTCTTCCTGAGTATTCAATAACACAACTATAAATCATCCTTTTGAGAGGCAAAAGTAAAGAGAATGCATAATTTTTCAAAAAAAAAAAAAAGAAAGAAAAAAGTAAATCCTAGCAGACAAAGCGGGTAGATCTTCATGAAGAATGTGATGTTGAGGCATATTTCCTCCACTGCAACCTGCAAGCATCTCAGTTTAGAGGCGACAATCTGTTTGCTCTGAGTGAATTTTAGCAGTACGCAAATGAGAGCATGTTTGTTTTTTGGTTGTTTTCGAGATTTGTATGGTTATTATTACAAGGCATAAGCTGGATCGGGTATTACATTATTAGAAAATATACCTGTTGGATCAGCGGAAATCTGCAAGTAAACAACACGCTTTGAAGATAATCTGCTTATACTAGTGTCAAATACATTTTTAAATGAACATAAAATCTTAGATTATTTCCCCCCCACTCTTTCTTTACATCAAAACAATTTAAAGGGCGGCTTCATGTATACTATGTAATCATTTGATAAGCAGCTTGTTATGTGTAAACTGGACAAAAAAAAAAAATCTTAAGCAGTGAAAAAGTTGAGAACAATAAGCAGGACACCAGGATAGATAAGATTAAAGACATGAAAAGAAAGAAGGGGTTAAGGAAACTGAAAATTCACGAGTGAGTAAAGGTCAGGGGAAAGCACGGGATGAGCTGGGAAACATTCATTTCTCAAGGCCGAGCGACGCCAAGCCTTTTTAGTCAGCTGTGTAAAGTAGCAGTGATTGTGCTGAAGTAGTATGGCAATCTCATTTCAGTTATTGCTTCTCCTTATTTTTTGGTCAGTAATGATTTTTTTGTGTGGTGTGGTAGAACGTATTGCAGTCAAAGGCCTTTTACATACATAATGGCCACAAATAATTACACCAACTTTCTAAAACAGCAATGTTGCAGTACTGCTGCCACAGCAGCAGAAAAGAAATAAATAGGATCCTGAGAGAAACAGACACTCATGCTGTCTATGTAGAGAATGCCTTCACCTCACCCCTAAGACTTACCTTAACCTCACAGGGAACAATGCAGGGTACAATGCCCCTGTGAATCTTTGGAAAAACATGAATAATTGAAACTGGTAAAGATGCACAAGAAATTGTGCCTTCTTGTGTTCTATCATGAAATGAAACCTTTCAATGATAAATCCAAGTTTATTCCCACGTGTCTGTCTGGATTAAGAACCCTGGATGGTTTCAAACAGTGAAAGAATCCTTTCAAATGCCAGTCGGGTTTGTCAGCGCCCTCCGGTGGGGTCCTCAGAGCGTGCGTGCGATGCAGGTATCTTCATAGACATTCTCTGTTGCTGAGGAAAGTTGTGCTCCCCTGACACACTCTCTCCTGCTAGGCCTGATGGTGGGCTGTAGTCCCTTGCCCCACCATAGGGAGGTGACATCAGGGGCTTTCCAGGTTTGAAGGCCTGTGGGTCTGAGCTTGAGCCGCTCATATCGTAGCCATTGCCGTGCCCGTTGCCGTGACTTTTGCCATGACTGTTTCCATGGCCGTTGCCATACTTTCTGTAGCGTGATCCCTCCTCCTCTGCTCCCTCCTGTCCTTCCTCTGTCATCTCGAAGGCCTTGCGTTTCAGTGGCACCCCTGCCTCGGAGCTCCCTCCGAGGCTGTGAGATGGGTAGCTGTAACTGCTCCCCACCATGGTGGGCCTCGGCACCAGAGGATTGGGGGCGCTAATACCAGAGGGCAGGTAGGAGGCACTGGGGTGGCTGTATCCAGAGGACAGGCTGGTTTGGGGGTAGCACCCGGGAGGGTAGTTGTACACAGGAGTGCTCGCGCTGTAGCTGGGCACTAGAGTGGGTGCTGCCTGTAGAGTGTGTAGAGGGGCAGGGGGAAGTGCTGCGCTGGGCTGAGGGCAGTATCCTGAGGATAGGTAGGTGCTGTTGTAGGCAGGAGGGTATTCCTGAGATGACGGGGCACTGCATGGCCCGGCACCACTATAGCCTGGCTCAGAGGCTAAATTACTCACTACTGTCACACTTCCTGTTGCTGGGATGCCCACAGATGCAGAGCCTACCTTGGCACCAGTTAATGCCTCCAGTCCAGGGTAACACTCCTGGGTAACACCCAGAGCCCAGGGCTCAGGTTCAGTTTTCAGGAAAGTTCCAGGCTCTGGGTAGGCCCCTGTAGGAGGACGTTCATAGGACAGTTCCAAGCCTGAGTATTTCTCAGCATAGCGTTTGAGAAGAGAAGAAGCAGTAAGGGCTGATATGTCATCACTGGCCCAAGGGTAACCTGCAGGGGCAAAGCTGCGGCGAGAAGCTGTAGAGTAGGGGTCATGTTTGTGGGCAGACGGTGGTGAGGTGGTAGAGGTGACATCTAGGTGCTGCTCAGGCCACTGAGATAAGGGGGCGGCGTGCTCCGGAGACCAGTGCATCTTCAACAGACCTGACAGAAGCAAAATCAAAGAATTAGACCACCAGATATCAAATGTTTTTTTACATTAGGAGTAGCAACAGTAGGTTGCACATTTGAGGCCTCTTCTGTCTTCCAAAACTCACAACCGAGCTAAAAGTCTAGCCTCATTAATATGTGCCATAATCGCCTTGACTCTTTCCAGAATCATGTCAATGCTCAGCCCGTGGTCTTCTACACAGTCTCATCCAGGCAGGGGACAACTGTTCTAATCTTTATGTGAAGCCGGCAACATAGCCCCCAGCCTGGTCTCCACGGCGATAAGCCTCTATCAGGCTGCGCACTGCCCTCTGCCTTTGCCTCTCTCACATTGGGACCATTGTTGTCTCTCTTAGTCCACAAAGCCACCCCCACCGAGCGTGTGATCTAATTCGGCCCAAACCTCAGGGATCTGCTGGACAAGGGGGAATAGAAGGAGGGGGTAGGTGGTGCATGGAGCAGTTTTTTTTTTCCACCATACTACACAGAGACTTGACCAGTACATCTATGAACACTATTACAAGTGTACTGATTGATTGACCGGTCAAAAAAGTCACGTACCATGTGTGATTATACATGCACATTTACACAAACAGAGTAATCCGCTGGTTTAGTGGTTGTGGGCTTTTGCAGGCCTTGTCTTTTTGAACAGGCATTAGCCTGACATTCCAGGCATTGCAGAGTATTATTAAACTGTCCTGACCCCAGGCCTTGGCCAGAGGGGCTTCCCTAGAACAGCACTGGAGACATGAAGAAGCCACTGCCTCAGTTTCAACAAAAATGTTAGCGATAAATTGGCACCAATGTTCTCTTGGAGTATTTGGGCAAAATTGTGTCTTTCCTTTTAGACTGTTTTGATTTCAGAATATAAAATGCCATGTGAGTTTTGAATAAATTAGGTATATTATTCATCCCTTATAATAATCTTTCTATCTTAGAGGAATGTTTTCCTCCTCAGTTTGACAGATAACACCATGAATAGTTGTCTTGTGTGACTCAAGCTTTGATTTAAGACTTTGCAACTCAGAATTATTTCCAATATTGATGAATCTGCCAGTAATTGTTTTCACTAATAGATTAGTGGTTTTGTCAATAAAATGAGAGAAAATTGTTGAAAATATCCAGTAAAACTCCAGAGCCTAAGGTGACATCTTCAAGTTTTGTCCATCCAACAGTGAAACCAATAGATATTCACTTAGAGGGGAAACTAGCTACTTCTATTCACGCGTCCACAATTAATCAGTGTCTGGAATAATTGCTAATTCATATTTTACATATAAGACTAAACCATGTTTGGAAAATTTTGGGGGATAAGCAGAAAATGGTAGCAGCAGTGGCAGGTGTTAGGATTTATTCATTATCACACACAAACACACGCTCACATGTCTGCATGTGGATTAGGCCTGGTTGTGTCACATGTCCAATAGGACCACCAGATGGGCCTCAAACGGTCCACATGTTGATCCCTAAATTAAATGATCCTTCAGCCCAATAATCCCACTCATCCAATCCAGGGATCGTGGCGCTCTCGGCAAGCACGAGCTCCACCCTGGATCATAGCAATCCCTCCACTCCTGGGAATTCTGATTGGTCATGGTACCATCCCGAGCACAAAAACATTGTAAGCACATGCCGGAAAAAAAGGCTTATATTCCCAACAAAACACATTCATACTAGGTAATCACAACGGTAGAGACCCACCACAAATTCTCAAGAGGAGAGAATATGATACTCCAGTACACCAAGGCTAGAATCAAAATCAAGACCCAGAAAAATACTTAACCCTGACAAGAGGGTGTTGATTCATTCTATTTCACAGTAAATCTACAGATCGTTGCTGGATTACCCAAGGCCTGGGCACAGATTTAGGGTAATCCAGGGGTTAGGACCCAAACACCCTAAACCCTAACCACAGTGCCTACTATGAAGCGATTCTTATTAACATTACAGAATCAAAGGGTCCGTTCATTTATAATGTTTTAGTTTCGCCATAGACTGAATACTAACAGACTACTGAGAATTAAGTCTGCAACTCTTCACAGACTTAAGCTGCAGACACAATATTCATTTCTTTAGAAATGCTTAAATAAATACAAACATACTTTATCTTGCAGACTTACAGAACAGGAACCTACAAAGAGAACAAAATCAATCATAAAAATGAAGAATCAAAACTTTGTTTAAAAACCGTCTGCTGCACGTACGCAGATACGTACAGGTGGTCATGCTGATCGTCATTTCGCCGCTTCGTCTTCAGTCTACTCCTCTCACCTTGTCTTCACTCGGTGGTCTACATTGTGAACTATCCAAGGCATTTTCGACCATAATAATATAGTGTCGTGATTTCTCATCAGGATTTTAGCAAACGGGTGTGATCGAATCGAAGGGTCACGCTGAGATCAGACGATTGACGAGGTAAACTGAAGGTCCTGGATGGGTTAAAGACTAGACTGAGGAAACCAGACTAATGAAGGATTAGAGCACACAAGGCTTATGGGAGTGTACTTGGTGACAATCTGACAGTCATGGACAAGAATTAAAGAGGCATCACCACTAGTGAGCTTACTCCTCATCCTCATAGTAAGCTTGTAGGCTTTATTCTAAAGAGATGTCTCAAAATGAATGTCTTACTTGATAATTATTTATATGAATATAAAAGGGCAATAGTGTTTTGTGTATTAATGCTGGTAATCATTCTAGTGTCAAATGTCCATCTATTTCAATACATTGATTTAATAAATAATATGTAAAACTACATTGCGGTACTGTAACTACATTGCTCTCATATTGAGCTGACCATTATCAGGCAGTTCAGATTTTATTATGGCTGCTTCTTAATGTGACATTTTAGAAGATAAAACTTAAAGATAACACCATCATGTTTGCCTCGTTTCTGCAAAATGTAAATTCTTGGGACAGATTAAACCCTCTTGTTGTTAACGAGTGCTGCTGCATCAGACATCTGTGTTAAATAGAGGATATTAGGGAGCGGGGTTTTGGGTATTTGGAGGGATAAAGTGAGGGAGCCCCTAAACCTAATCTAGCACCTCATGTTGGCTTGGGGCTTGGAATCATCCCTCCATTCTTGGCCATGCTTGGCTTACCAAGAAACAAAGATGAGCACTAAGCCAGCTCGGCGCTATGACAGCTTCCCGTAATCATTATGATTATCATAGTGTCGACCAGCACCAGTGTTTCCTCTTTGTCCTGCAGCAGTTCAGCTACTTGATGCATCGAATGAATGGAAAGCTCACAGGGATGAGAAAACGACAGAAACAGAAAGAAAGAAGAAGGTCAAATCTTTTAAAACCAGATTTTTATCAGCAGTTCTGCACAAAAAATATGTTATAACTTCTTTCTCCTTAAGAATTATTTGCCCATTTGCTTCCATCCAGTGGTTACAGGATTTCCTGGGTTCCCGCTTCACTCCCTCCATTTCTGCAGCCTCCTCCTTTTAGTATTTAGGAGTAGGAGTAGGAGGAGTACTTAGGACTCAGTGCGAGTTCTTGTTCATTTAATTTGTGGGTACCTCCGGGTTTATCCAGGCAGCTTGTGAATAGATTAGTTCACGAGCTGGAGATCTCAGTTATTGTTCCTATGCTTTAGTGGAAAAATAGGAATAACATCTGCATTTAAATACAATTCTTCTACAAAACAAATGCTACTTATTACTTGAATGTACATCAGGACATCAAGGGGGATCGTCTCTGCCTTGATGGTGGTGGGGAGCATGTGAAAGTCTACGTTTGCGGCTTTAGAGTGGAAAGTAAATTTAGAGTGGAGCACCTGCTGATGAATATATGTTTACATTAAAGAGATGGACCACCCAAAATCCATCTTTTTTTGTGTCAAACATTCACTGCAGGTAGCTATAGAAGGTTTACAGTTTTGTCACTGGTGGGGAGAGTAATGTAGTAGTTGGTAGTGATGTTTTAACATACAGGAAAATAAAAAAATATCCAAACATCCATGGATACTTAGCAACCACTCCTATAACATAATACGCTTTCCACTGTCTCCACTGTTTCCCTGCTCAAAATGTTTCAAAAATGTTGAAATATTTGCCCAAATCTAGTTGTAATAGATTCACAAAAGCGATGTATCTAGAGAACACAGTGTGCCTGTCCTTTCTTTCCAGTTCTTTTTAAAAATAAATGAGAATGCTGCATTTTTGGACAATGTTGGAACATGGCCTAATCTTTTGACACCTGACTTATAGCTTAGGTGAGGTGATACTTTGATACAGATTCTCAAAAGTTACAGAATAAAAAGACTTTTGTCTGCAGCCATATTTCTGATGTTAACGTGCCAGCGACCGACAATAGATCAAATGTCGTTACATTAAAATGATGCTTTGAGTTGAAGCTTGAATAAAAGCTTTACGGGGTCACTGTAGCTAATAGAAGATAGATGGCAGCACCATATTATAACAGTGCCATGCGTTTATTCCTAAACCAAATGCAGTCATGTTTACGTACGTCTCGTCTTAATTTTTTGACACAGATCAGTGACAATGGTGGGGAAGAGAATGTTTACACTTTGCTTGATGAAAAAATAACTAATTTGTGTAGTATTACTGAGAGGAATTGGATAACATCAGAAAAGGAGATGGCCTGTGAGACTACTGAACATGTTGAGGCAAGAGGGGATCAAGCAGAATGAGGTTAGAAGGAGATACTTATATCCCATGCTGACCAATCCTGCAGACACTACATGTAACTATATATTTGAAGAAACACGATGGTCACCAACAGCATAGTTACTATGATGTCTACCCAGTGCAGTAAGTTATGTAAAATCACTCTTTGTTCGCCATCTAAGCCTGTGCATCAATGCTGCAAACTAACAAAATAGTATGTGTGCAGGGAGTGGGGTAAAACAGCAGTCTAATGCATCCATTAAAGAGATGGACTGAGTGTAACCCTTCCAGCTCTCTGTTGAGCTGTCAACAACCACCACTAAAACCGGTTTCAGTGCTCTCTCTCTCTCTCTAAATGTTGCTTCTTAATGAGGGTTGTCATTCATATACACGGCGAGCTCCTGAAACACACCAAATGATTTGCTCTGTCAAGCAAACACAATTATGGCAAGTCATGGATGCTGAGTTGGAGGCTGGTTTTACTTGTGGTCTGCTGCATGGTCAGTATGAGTAATTAGGGGTTAATTAGATGAAAGTACGTGTGGGGGAAGGGGGCTTGCCTGGAATGGGATTTGGGGGTTGTGGAGCATCAGAGGCGGCTGGTTGGCTGGATGGGGAGTGGAAACAAAAATCACCCCGGTGGAACTGAAAGCTTCTCTGTTAGTGCTTTTTACTCCACTCACAATAAACAAAGACTTTACATTTCCTGAGGATGGACAGACACTCAGAAATACACTCAACACACAAGCTCAAGCACTCCTGCTTTTTTGTGGTTTTCGGTTTTAGCTTCAGCTGGCCAACAGGCAGACGAGCTCTTGGTCATCTATCGGATGAGTCAGGCTGCTGGAATGTTAGGAATCTAACCTGAGATCTATTTACAAAGCACATATCCTCTCCATACGCTCAACACACACTGTCCACTCCCAGGCCTTGAAGGAAGGGAGCAAGCAGAGAGAGAGAGAAGATGCTTGCTTACGATGCTAAATGACCCTATCAGCTGTTTGCACATTATTAGGTGATTTGTATTAGTTACAGTTAATTCACCACGGCTTGTAAGATCAATACAGGACACATCAGAGGAGGGGGGGCGTGTGAATATGCGTGGAGCATGTGCACGGCGTCGAGCTGTCTCTGGATTCCTTGCTTACAGAGTAAATGAGGGTTAGATTGTTATGTAAGCACTGACTAAAGTCTTAAACACCGAGCTCGAAGCCGGTGTGAAGGAGGATCTGCTGAGGAGAAAAACCCTCCCTCTCCCTCCTCTTTCCCCTTCCCCCCCTTTTTTTTCTCCAGGCTTGCACAGTCCACCAGGCCACGCCGCTGTCAGCCAATCAGCTACTGTACCATAACTGAATCGTGTTTTACACACGTCTTTATCATACGAGTCGTTTCGAGCTACGGCAACTGAAGTCAGCACGGCTTTTCCAACCCAATCGTGGATATTTCTCACCAAACACTACTGAAAAAAGCTGGTTTACTCTAAATCATTTCAATCATTCTTTAACTGTCATTTAAATTTTTTAAACTTTTACTTCACTCTCATTTTCATTTTTTTTTTTTTATCCTCCCGCCTTCCTTTCCTCTGTGTTGTAGCAAAGACAGGACCGTGTGTCCGAGCCTGTGTGGTCAGTTTCACCCTCCCCCACTTCTTTAGCTCACACACACACACACACACATGTGGCAGAGGCTATAGCCTGGCCCCTCTTTGCTTATTGTGTCCACTCATATATCAGGCTGCAGCTGACCAGTCCCTCCTGGCGTCCTCTCCATCTGCCCTTCACTTTGCTCTTTCTCTGTCTCCCTTTGTCATGTAGCCACGAGTTTTAACTATAACACCTAATGGAGGTGGGAGGGGGGGGGTCTACAATTTGCTTAACAAGCTTCCATGATTGCTATGGTGAACTGGTGTGTGTGTGTGTGTGTGAGAGAGAGAGAGAGTTGTTTATTTGTCCATCTATACAAGGCCTAATGAGAAGCTGACACCAGGTTACCAACGATCTGGCTTTCATTCACGAAATCGCTTCACCCCGGTAACTGGAAACTAAAAAGGGCTAAACCTGCTCGTTACGCTCTTCATCATCATTATGGACAGAGACCATAATGAGGTGTGGGTGATTGTGATTATATGTTTACTTGTTTACATGTGTGTGGATTGAGTCTGTGAGATTGGATAGAAGCAGCGGTGACTGTACAAAGAAAACACAGTGCACACTGTGATTCTTTTTTTCAAAGAGGAATGTAACATTCATACGTGACTAAAACTTCTGTTTGCTCAGAAAACTCCTCTTCTTTTTTTTCTGCTTCTGTTTTGTCCTGTTGGTATATTTGTGTAGCTCTTTATTATACAAAAAAAAAAAAAAAAACTAGAAGTAAATCCCTGTTGCATTATTCCAATCAGGTTAGCGTTGTAATCCTGTTAAAGCTTGGCCTAATCAATACCCAGTCAATCAATATAAGCATATTCATCAGCCTGGATAGCAACCCCTCATGATTAGCACATATACAAGCCAGGACTCAAATGCGATGTCACAGAGATTTATGTGATTTAATCTACTTTTACATACTAACACATAGGATGCAAACAGAAAACGTCTACTCTGATAACACCAGAAGACTGTAGGTGATGTTTCAACACAGAAACGGCATCATGGAGTTTGATGTACACACAAAATTAGTACGTTTGAAATTAAGAGGCAGTAAAAATAACCCCTATGGTGTCCAACATTTTATATGTCTATGTTATATGTATATGTATTCCTTTCTTAAAGAAAAGCTCTAAATACAGTCTGCTCGACTGCATATCTTCATGTTCGTGCGGCTCCACAGAAAAGACACAGTCGTGCTTTAGCTGCTCTGTTTAAACAAATTGCTGCCCTGTACTATATTCACAAGGAGGAGCTGAAAAAAACAACGACTGAACACTTTCTGTGAAATTCCTCAATGCAAAGCCTGGAGACTCAGCTGTTAAAGCCATTAGCATATCTGCCTTCTCAAAATGACTTCTCAGAGACCACCCCCTCTCCCTCTCTCTCTCTCTCCCCAAACCCCTCGCTTCCCTCTGCTGAGCCACAGGAGATGAGTCCTGGACAAAAGGGGAGCCAAAAGAAAGAGAGCGTACAGAAAAACAGATTCAAACCAACCTATAGATCACATTGTTCACATATAAACATGCCAAACAGACCCACCACTGGACCATCCAACATATTAAATGTATATGTTTAGAAAAAACAAACACATACTATATGGGGTGACTGGACTGAGCATTCTGCAGCCCTGGGCTCAGATGAAGAGGAGAGGACTGGCTCCACTTGGTGCTAGTGAGGACCCAGCTGCATGCTGCGGGGCCTCCCTGGGCTGCTGCTTCTCCTGCTGCTGCTGCTGCTGCTGGTGCTGGTGGTGGTGGTGGTGTTGGTGGTTGTGGTTGTGCGGCTGCTGGCTCGGCTAGTGACTGTCCTCCTGCACCCCTCCATGGTTCATTTCACAGTTCAAAACCGCTCCGACATGCTGCCACCTGAAGAGCACAAACATGCCAGTGTCAGAGCCACACCGGAAAAAAAACGTGACGCAAACGTGGGTTGTGTATTTTTTATCTCATGTCGTCACTCAGTGCCAGATTCTTGGATATTTATAAGAAATGTATAAAATGTAAAACACGGAAATAATCCAAAATGCCCTGGCTTGCTTTGTTAAATTCAATATTCCTATAAAAACCATTATTGTAAAGATAACTTATGGGAAATACTTGCAGAAAGAAGGTGAGATTGATTTTTGCCTTCCTCAGTTTTTCTGTCTGTTTATGCGCACACACACACACACACATGCACGTGTGTGTGTGTGACCGATCAACAAAACAGTTTGAATGCTAAATGCCCTGACAGAGAGGGAGCTTTTACCCTCTGACCACAAAACCGCACGGCCAGCGGAGACAAGTCTCTAATTCTTTTGAACCCACCCACATTTCAATACAAACACTGACCATAACAGCAAAAGGAACTTTGTACTCAGCAAGAGCAAGGAAGCAAGCCTGTTTAACATGATATACAAAGAAAAGAAAACATAATCTGGGGTTGACGTATAGAAGACAAATGAATGAGAATGTCCATTTATGTGTATAAAGACATTAAAATCACATGTAGAATGGAATAAGCTGAAGGATAACACATAAAAGACAGCATGAAGAGAGAATAGAGAGCAGTGGAAATGACAGGAATGTGCAAGAAGCCCCGCAGAAACATTGTCATTCCTGCCTCAGAGGAGACAAACAAAAATTTTTTTCAACAAGTGAGTGAAAACGGTTTTACTGACCTGATCATGCCTGAGGATTTTGCCCGCAGAGTGCTTCAATTTGGAAAGTAATCCACTATTCACCAAAAAAAAAAAAAAAAAAAAAAAAAAAAAGTACAACTGGGGGAGCCGATGTAAATGTGGATGTGTTACTGTGGAGTGTGTGTGTGTGTGTGTGAGAGAGAGAGAGGGAGGCTGGTACTCTCTTCTGGGACCCTATCCTTCTCTCCTACACTCCCTCACTCGCCCTCCAGCCCCCTTTCCTCCCTCCCTCCCTCGCTCGCCCTCCCTCCCTCCCTCCTCGCCTAGTGACAACAGAGCAGCACATACATCCCCTCCCCCAACCGCACCACCCCTCCCCCTTCCCCGCTCCCTCATCTTTTGTTAAAACTATTTCAGCAGGAAGGGAGAGAGAGGGAAAAAAGTGACCAATCATGCAGTGTCAGAAGAGAGCTTGTTTCCCCCTGCTGTGCATGTGTGTGTGTGTGTGTGTGTGCATGCATTTCTGCATGTGTTCATTCGTGTATGATCTTTTTTTTTTTGCATGCGTGCATGCATTGTTTTTATTTTATTTTATCGTCGACAATGTGATGGATGAGCTTGCGGGGACACACCGCTGAAAAATAGTGAATTTTCTCCTTCGCTGATCACATGAGAAGTTCAGTTATTGTCAATGACTTCTATTGATCTGCTACATTGATCTTAGTATTGTTGGGAGGGTGGGGTTGAACCAACCGTGTCAATATTACCTAATTCCTGCGGTACCCCCACCCCACCCCCCTCCGTACACACATGCATGGGCAGCAGCAAATGACCTCCACATTGGCCTCAAACCTTTGGCTAAAAAAGTGGGTTAATTTCTTCACCTGTAATGTATCAATATCTGATATTGGATCTATCATTTCTTCCTTCCAGGTGGCGTATTTAGCTCCTTCACTCTGGTCCCCCTATTTTGTTCTCACCCCAGTCCCTCATACATAGAAACACAGCTGTGCTTCTGCATTTAGAGTTATGGAGTAGGAGGGACAAGCTGGCCCACTCCTCATGTTACTCTGCTGTAAACACTCTAGGCCCTGCCGGACACACTAGGCCCTGTCCCAACCATACACACACACACATACACACACACACTCACACACAAGCACATGGTTGACATGTGTGAGCCATGTTTCAGGAGGAGGTTGCTTACAACCCAAAATTGTAACTTTCCTTTACCAAAAATCATGACTATGGTTACAAAACATCAACCGTACAGTGCTGTGTCGCTGCACTCCTTCTGATTTATGGCGGAAAAGCTCACCTCAGCCTTATTATCTGAGAGTACTATGTGTGTTAAATTGTTGCCAATAATAGCAGAGGAGGTGGTGGGCTCGTTACAAGACCTTTCATCAGGTGACTCAGAGGAGTAATGGCTAGTGCAGCACTCAGCTCTTTCTCCCCTTTACCTGCTTTGCTGACAAACACTGAAAAGAAAAAAAAAAAAAAACAGCCACGCTGTTATTTCGCAGGCGAGGAAACAATGCATCCTAAATGTGCTGCGAGGGCTGTTCTTTTCATCGTAGATAAGTTAGGCTGTTTGATACGTTCTCGCTGCGGAGTCGAAGCCCCCAGATGTGGTCTGTTGTTACGTCAGGAACACCTCCCCGTGTAGGCGCGCGGCCCTAAGCAGGTTACTGGGACAAGCAGAGGGGACAAAGGGCAGAGCTGATCAGACCAGAAAGGTGCGGCTGACAGCAGCGGGTCGGAAAAAGCAAGTTCAGTAGTAGAGACAGATGAGTGAAATTCCCTTTTCAACTCAACTTACTGGAATAGATACACAACAAAAAGGCACACAGGAAGACAGAATTTTCCACACACGCACACACACACACACACACACACACACACACACACACACACACACACACACATACATTATGGCTATACTGGAAATTGGACATGGTAACTGAAACCCTGGGTCCCTTTGGCCCTGTGGGTGGGATAGGTCACATGATAGCACCCCAGAGAAGCTCAGCTGTTTGCCACTCTAATTCTGTCTCAAGCAGCTGAGCACTGGCCCACTGCTCCACTGAACTGTCCCAGTAATGATAATTGTGTGTGTGTGTGTGTGTGTGTGTGTGTGTGTCCATGTGTATGTGTGTGTGTGTGTGTGTGTGTGTGTGTGTGTCCATGTGTATAGGAAGAGAGAACGGGGTTAATGATGTAAATAGCCGGACCACAGCTGTAACTAAAGAGTTAAATAGCTGGAATACAACTTTCATTCCCACATTTCCAAACATGTTAATGTGTACAGAAAATGATGTGACGGCTGAATTATGAGTCAGAGAGAGAGAGAGAGAGAGCAACATAGACAAAGAGGGCGAGAGAGGGCAAAACAGGAACAGGAAATCTTTGGGAAAAGGACAGGAAATGTGTGTATTGTCTCACCACATGCAATGTCAGTGTCAGCACAGTACCGGCCTTGTATTTAATAGATAAGTTCTGGTGATATTTTATATTTTTCTGACTGTCAACGTATTGCCTGTGTAGCCAAAGCCTCATGTGGCTTATTTCTTGGTGCCATAGGCGTGAACATGGGCTTAATTAATCTGTGGTTTAAAATAGTCCTGTTTAACTCTTGTTTGTGCAAGAACATATAGCACTCGGGTGGTTTTATGAAATTGCTGAGCCCGTTTTGACAAAATGAAGCTATGAATGTGTGCTCTGATTTTTAATATTCATTAGGAATAAAGCTAGGCTTGGGGCTGACTGCTACAGGGTATGAATGTCTTTGAGAGATGTGTTATTAATCTTAATTCATAAACTGTATATAAGCAGGGCATGGGCATGGAGTATATCATCATGATATTATTACTTTACTTTTTATTCTCTTTGTTGTATTGTTTGGAAAAACCTGATATTTACGCTAAGCCTCGTCCTTAAGAAAATCAATAAGGACGGAGCAGCAAAGCACACACCAGCACGTGTACGCACACACAAACTCATCATGTGTCCTTTCTTCTCATCAAGTGCAGAATGTCAATTAGGCAGCCTCACACTCAGAGACTGTATGTCTTTTCAAGGTTAAAAGGCACCACCGTACCAATGATTTCCAATTACAGCACAGTAAATGTCCGCCAGGAGTACAAGAAGGCAGTTAAGTAATAAAGAACAACCCCGAGCCCAATCACATGAACTCACACTGAACAGGAAAATGAGAAGATTTTATAGGTAATCAACAAAACAGTTGGAAAACCACCCAAGGAAGCGCACACACAACTGCACACCACACACACATGCAGCGCAGTGCCCCATGTTAGAGTGGCTTATTGTTCTCCGGCATAGAGAACACAATATCCAACTCTAGTAATAGAGGTTAGATTAATTGCTGACAAATCTGTATTCAGCAGTTCCCTTTCTCTCAGCTTGACAGATTTATGACAGAGATTGATGGAGGGGAGGGACGAGCGGAGAGCCGCCTCTGTTCGGTGAGAAAAGAGGACAACAGCTCAGCGAGTCAAACAGAAACAGAGAAAAGACAAAAAAAAAAAAAAAAAAAAAAAAAACAGGATTGATTTGGCTGGATCTTACACATGAACCAACAATTTTGTCTTTGAGCTTGTAGGAAGAATCATATTTTATGTTTCTCTAACCAGAAAAAATATTGTTTAGTGTTTTAATCCATTAACATCGTTGATGCGTAAAATAATAATAAGAATGTTGGTTAAATTAGTTAAATTACAAATGATTGTTTAGAAGCACCATGAGGCCTTTTCCACAGCAGACGTGTTGGCTGGTCATAGTGGGGAAAACACAGGTGTTACTAATAACATTAACGATGGCTCTGTTCTATTTAAGTCCTGACAGTGTGTCCAGCATGCACGGCACCGGGACCCTGAAACTCAAGCAGCTAAATGATATTCAGTATGTATGACTAGGGTAAGCCTGAAAAGGTTTAGTAAAAATGCCATCTGTTAGTATTTTAGCAAAACTGAGCTAATGGTGAACAAATGGAAACCATACGCAGGATTTACACCTTCTTTAAAAAAGGAACAGCTCCACATTGTGGGGGAAACGTGTCGAGTATTATGAGGAGGTCATCACCTCTTTCACATTCGAATAGTGTATATGTAAGGCCAGTCAGCTTAGCTTATCATAAATGCTGGAATCAGGGGCAAACCAGTGCCTCAAAAGTTCACTAATTAATTAATGTTGTTTGTTTAGTCCATATAAAAAAAGTATAAAAAGCAAAAACCGTGCAAGCTTTTGTTTCTCACGATTCTAGTCCTTGTTGTTGTTGTTGGTGGCAGCTTCATATTTACGGTTCAAGAAGCAAGAGTGGTGTCGATCTTCTCCTCAAACTCTTGGCAAATTGATAAGACAATTACCCGATTAGTTCCTTTAGTTGTTATGCAACACTGAATCAAAGACTACATAGTTGATTTAAATATCTTGTTTAACTATTTAAGGCAGGTACTTTGTTAAACACATCAATAATGGCCACATTATGTTATTATCCATGTAGGTTCAAACCTGCATGAGCACAGAGCATATCATTAATATGATTAGTTACACCTGTGCTGGGAAAGCCTCCTACTGCACAGCACACATTCTTGACTCAGCTCAGATGCTCCGTGGTAAATTAATGATACTGCAAACTATTGAGAAAGCCATTAATACCCACTAATCACTACTAATCATTTAGCATTTTGTGGCAAGCCCCGCAGAGAAAGAAAACATGCATTCCAGTCTGCATTCCGGCTCCGGTTGGCTCCTTCACAAAAAAAACCACAGGACCTTCACATGAGCACAAAGGATTTCTTTGAATGCTTAAGTCTTAGAAGAGGGACATTAGAGCCAGGGTATACCTCCTCAGCTGATTGGCCCCGTGCTGGCCATGAGCCACAATGACACTGGAGCCACATGATAATAATCAATGCAATACACAAACAGACAGGCTGAAATTACATAGCGGGTAAATATGATGAATATTCTGACCAGCTGGTAACATTCGCTATGTGGGGGATCCAACATCTTAGGTTGAATGGATCAGCTCTGATTCAGTTCATGAGGTAAAATATCCCACCTTCCTCTCTTCACCTGATGTCACAACCAACAGCTTATCCGATTGGTTGATGCCATCAGCCCGCCAGCTGTTTGTAATCAGGAGCATTTGGAAGTCAGGATCACATGACACCCTCAGGGCACACATGCACACATAGATATATACATACAGAGCACAGTGCATCTTTAACCTTACAGCCCTTCCCACAGGCTACTCCTTTTGCGGTCGGGATCACCTCCAGATGTGCACAATGTGTTCTCACCTCAGGATAAAAACCGGGGGAAGGGTGCAAGCACAAGGAGGGAAGGTGGGCCGTCCAATAAAAAAAAATGGAACAGCTCCAAGAGGTTTGGAGGAAGGTGGATAAGAAGAAGAAGGAGGTTTAAGACGCCTTGTGTTTGGGGACAGTGTTTATCTTTCTTAAAATGATGTAACAGTGTTGAGTTTTAACTAATTGTAGGAGGGCAAAGTCCTCACAGGAAGAATGCACTTAAAAGGATTGAGACTCTGTTGCCACCTAGTGGTACACTGCATTGAATACATCAAGCTCAAACATGTAAACATTATATTTCAGTGTAAGTACTGTCAATTAAAGACATGATGCAAAAAACTCAAACGGCAGTTCATTTCAACTGTAAATATTTATTTTTTTCCATAATCAAAAATTAAATTACATATACATATAAAACATGTAGAATCATTTTGCTCAAGACTAATCATTCAGTGGTTGTAGAGACAAGGCATCGCTCTTTTTTTATGGCTACCGCAGCACAGGTGCTCCTCTCTCTGAAAGCCTGCTCCTGCTTTCAAACAATAACTCTCTACTTCGTCTTTCATCCTTTTCCACTTCTGTCAAACTGACCCTGTCCTTGAAACAGACACAAGCTTTGTCTTATAATCATTTGAAGGACACAGCGTCACACAGTGCACAGCTTTCACTTTTATCTGCACGTGGAAATGACCTAGGGGGGAGTTTGAAACGTGGGTCTTTTGCTGCATTTTTATTCAACGATTGTACAAAATGGGGAAAAAAAATGTTTGACAGCCTGTGTCTCGTTAATAGGTTTTAAAAGTTCTGTTTTTGGTCAGATAAGGTAAATAAGTATGGTCAAAGGTCAGTGACAGCACAACAGGAAGTGGTTATGACAAGCACACATGTACAGCACATATATTTATACTCACATCCATTGAAATTTGTGACCTGTCTTGGTCACATATATATGCGGTAAACCTACAGCATAGTGAAGGCGTTACACTGTATGTTTACCATACATTCACATACACATTAATGAGTTGAAAATCAAGTTTAAGACACATGATGCTTATTAAAATGACTACATAAGTTCACATATACAGTCATTGAACTCTGGGTGTTTTTCACGATTTGGTATGGTCCATCATGGAAGCATTTCTTCATATTTTTTCACCACTCAATTTACACAGCGTTTGTTTTGCACTCTCTCGTATGACTTATAATATATATTTACACAATGGATAATATTTAGTCATGCACTCATTCATTAGTTTAGTTATGGGTCCTCAGACACACAAGACTATTTCAACATTCAAAAGTCTGACACAGAAGTACATGAGAACAAAATAACTTTCATACATGTCTTGGAGGAGGTATTACTGCATGTGATGTTACAGTGATTACTGTACTTGTGCACTTTAATGTCACTTGAATAGAAACGATGGGGACTATGGAGGAAGTAGCCTTGAAGATGGTTATAAAAAAAAGTCATAAATTGATATTTAGCTGGGCAGTAAAACATGAGTTTAATTGATTCACAACCTAATAGTTATGTGGAATCTATATTTCTTAAAGAACACATTCTTCATCTCACAAATAAATACACAATACTACAGCCTTACTTGGTCCTGTATGACTTTATAACTTTACAAAACTTACAGTAGATGGTGTCACTTTAAGATGCTAACAGTGTAATTTCAACAGCCATGGTTAAGAGTTGATGATGATGAGACTTTTATGTGTATTGTCCAATTAAATATCAATCCATATTTGAGTTATGAGCAGTTTCAAGGCTCTCTGTATCCTCCACTGAGGACAAAAGGGTTTAGTAGACAAACTCCTGATGTCTCCCATCAGAGCACTTTGCTCTTTGTGCAATAACCTAAAAAAGGTATTTTATTTAATTCATTCATAAGTATATTATTCATGTGCTGCATTCTTCAACCCTTCTCTTAGCTCATCTTGCCTATTATATATATACATAATGCAAAGAGAACACATTGAAGTTTTATATCTAAAAATATGATTGTAGTAAATAATAAATATGTAATTATTGTAAAATGATTTCATTGCTTAATAGATCTCTTGAAAATAAAATATATCACAAATTCTTTATCTACAGAAAGTGCAACTACAAATAAAGTATTATTGAAGTTCATTCTTTCACGCCGTTATCTTGCCTCTCCCTTTCGACTCTCCAAGGTTTGAGTACTACCCTAAATGAATTAAAGACAACTGCCAAATGAGGGGGAGCTCATTACAGCAGAACCTTCTTTATCCAAACTGGCATGTCTCAGGAATCCACATAATAAATGAACGTGTGAGAATGTTAAGATATCTGTTATTTTTCAAGATATCTTTTAGTTGTGTATGGATTGTTGAAATGTTCTTGTTAGGATGTGTAATGAAGGTGTTTTTAGGTCTGAACTGCTATTATTCCACTCATGGATTAATAAAAAAAAGCTGCATTAAGATCAATTTGGGTTGGATTTTGGGTGAATTATTGCTCAAAAGAAAATTCTGTAGCCCCCCCGCCCCTTTAAAAATTAACAAAATAGTTATTTTCCTGATACTCAAAGGGACAAACACACTCTCTCACTCACACACAAGCACACAGCACACCATTTTGTCCACTCTGGTTTTCCCTGACCTGACGTCACCCAAAGTGCCTTGCAGGAGCATTCATGAACTCGTCTGAGGTAAAAGAAATAAGACACTGCACGAACACACGACAAAGATTCTGTAAGAACAGCCTCCATCCCACACAATCATTAGATTAAAGACGAAACGTCCATAAAGGGGAAAATTGTACGCCTCAAAAAACACATTAACATTATTGATGCCACTGCTTCAACTGAAGTGGGTCTTCTAACATTTACAGTTTTCAGTTTACATCATCACACAAAACTGACACAAAGTTTTATGCCTCCAAAGAGGATTTGTCTATGTATTACTGAACCTGCAATGTATTTCTAAAATCTACTAAATTATCGACCATATCATCACTATTAGAAAAAGAACACAGTAATGGCAGATTAAATAAAAAGAGACTGTAGTAGATTTAAGGAGTCATGACCGATAAACCTACTCAGATTATTAAAAAGAACCTGGTTTGTTTTAAAGGAGCGTTTATGCTCCGTCATATAGCACAGCTAAATGTACAGTGTTTGAAACCTGTTGTTTCTGATGAAATGGTGGAAAAGAGGAGGTTGTTGTTATGTGTGTGCTCTTCTATCTTTATGAGGGGCAAAATACCTTTTTTTTTTGGCTACCGACAAAGCTTTATAGTTTATTTAAACAGATTTGCTGGCCTGCACCTTTATCGTCTATTGTCACTCTCACCACTTTGTTTTTTATCTTATGCTTACTGCCTGCTAAGCACCAAACAGTGACAAAATTATTTCCTTCAGGAGTTGGCGGAGACCAAAAACAGAGCAAAAAAAGAGAGTGAATATTGCATTTACATTCATCTGGAGGCCAGAAGACGCAAAGTTGGATGTTGTAAACGAGAAAATTCCCGTAGAAATTTTGAGAGTGACGAGTGGGCTGTTGCCAGGGGCATCAGCATGTTAGCAATTAGCATGTTAGCATTAGCATTAGCAGCACGTGCTAGCTGCTCTGCTGTCTCTGTCATTTAAGACAGATGAGTTCAAATTAAGTGCCAATAACTGCTAAAATGGCCGCTGCTGGGCTTCTGCCTGCCGGCCCTGATCAGCAGAGCAGTTACTGCACCTGTTAGAATGTCAGTTGGAAATGCTGACAGAGAGAGAGAGAAAATGCTGAGACCGCCCCTCGAACAGGAAGGATTTCTGGCCAAACCGTATTTCCAATCATTGAACCGGCTCAACTTTGAGCATCTTGAGCCCTTCCTGAACGTCTACATAGTTATTTTGTGTTGATAAAGTGAAGAAATGTGACCTTTAGAGCTATTCAAAGAAAGTTACTTCTGCTTTCCTCCAGAAATGTTCCCGCCTTTTTTTCATGGCAGTCTGTGAGGCTGTGGATGAGTGTTCGTGGTGCATCTTTGTGTGTTATGCCAAAACTATAAGTCTGACAGCTTTAGCAGACGAATGTGAGTGAGAAGACAAATTTTCCTACGTTTCTATGTATAAATCAAGTCTGTAGTGGGGCATTTGAGGACACGGTAGTCGAATACGTTTTATTTTTTCACAGATTTTTCTCTCTGCTCCTCACTCTAGCTGATGATGTCATCCAGTCTAGCTCAAACATTCCGCGCAATACACATCCAATATGAACCCAGAAATTTTAGTAAAAACCTGCTCAACTTATCCAATATGAACCCAGAAATTTTAGTAAAAACCTGCTCAACTTTAAGACTTTATAGTTTAAAAACAGTAAAAGCTGTCGATGAGTGAAGTGAATCCCTGAAGAGAAGGCAAGAATACCTACATTTTAAAGTTTAAATGAAGTCTCTCGGTGAAAGTATGCCAGAGCAAGTCATTGTTTAAAATGTCTCCCGAATGTATTTATGTAAAATATATCTATGTAAAATTTTTCGCAAATCTCTTACAAAAGTAATAGCACGGGATTCGGGATCAAGACGCACGTTTTGATATATAATTTGTTGGGGTCCTCTCACCGCTGTGGGCTGCATTAAATGGCGAAAAAGGGCGGAAAATGAATAATAAAACTGCCAAGAAACACGCAGAAGAACAATAGTTGACTCATGTTGTAGGCAGGAGTCACTAATAAGCAAATGTTAGTGCCAGTATCACCTTTAAAGGTGAGGCTTAAAGACTATTTCCATTTTGGTTTTACAGCTTGAAAATAGCCACAAAAAACAACTATTATTGCAGATGTGAAATGGTTGGAAGATAAGGTATTCATTACACTTATTAACTTGAACGAGGTGGACAAAGTAATAGAAGCACCTGCCAATATAATGCAGTACAATTCAACAGTGCCACAACTTTATCTTCCAAAAATAATCATACAATTGAATAAACACCTTTATGAAACAGCTTCAACAGAAACTGGATTTTACAACTTTATATAACTTATAACAATTCAAATGACTGCAAGACCATCATATTAGACTACATAGTTGTATCTAATAAAACTGGCAACTGGGTATATTCCTAGTTTATATCTGTGCTAGGGTTCAATTCAATTAGTGCGGCTAGTTCTAGTATTAAACGAGGGAATTTACAATGGGCCATGTCATTGATGCAGGCAGTAAAGTTATTTATAGATAAGCAACAGCTGTGCCCCCATGAACTAAAAACAAACTGTCCTTTTTGGACATAGAGCAGCAACACTAAAATTACTGACTGGAGGCTGTTGGAGACATTGCATTCAGATTAGTTTTAAGTAAATACATTGTTCTCAGACATGAATCTGCAAATGTCCCCATATCTCAGTGAAAACACCATGGCTGCCAGCAACTGTTACTGTGTCCTTGCAGTTGTTTCATGATTTACTGTGACTGTGAAGGGAGCAGCTCCAGGATTTGTCTCTAGATTACATTATCAGAGCCTGTCTCGTTGCTCTATACAAATTAATTAAAACTGAGCTATTCGATGTTATCGAGTTTTCACAGGGTGAATGCTGCCACAGGAAAGAGTTCATCCTGTATATCATCCTTCAACCTCAACTAGACTGAAAAGGCAAAGGCAGTATACTGGCCAGAATCTATAACAAAGGCCTTTCTTCCTTGTCTGGTTTAAGCTGAAAGTAGAAGACAATGACGTGGTTGCAATCAAGTTTTTCCAATAAGTACCTTGTTAAAGATGGTCAAGATTGCTAAGGTTGGTGCTAGTTTCTAGTTCAAGGGGTCAGAGTTAGGGTAAGGTTAGCACTGGTTTTCATTTTAGAGCTTTGCTTCAGGAAAATAAGATTTTAAATGTATTCCTAGTCCTCACAAAGATAGAAGTTCATGTGTACGTCTTTGTATGGTCTCTGGACGTTATTATGTGTTTTGGGTAGCTGGTAGAAATCATCCAGACTTGTTTCTCTAAGCACTGATGAGGCTGACGGTCAGAGCAGCCAAATTGCAGTGTCCTGTGGTCCAGAACTATAGTCGAGTGACACAGCTGAGACTTTCAGGACTGTAGACATCCTTTACTCATCTATGAACGCGATCCCTTCAATCCTGCAGAGTGAACACATACAAACCGGGAATTAATGTCATGTGATCACAGGGTAGCTGCCATCTAATTGCAATTACCTGTTGGAGCAACAATTGGAAAGCAGCAAGTGATCGCAATGTGTGGCAGGAAATATTTTCAGATGACAGGGGTGAGGAAAAATAAAGGGTATATATGGCCTTGCCTTCTTAGCAGCCACAGGACGAGTGTCCTTTTGATTGGAGTTGAGGGATTTCCACACGGTGGTTTTAGACATTTCATCAGATATGTTAATATCAGAGGGGTCACACCTGAGGAGCAGGGACAGGGAAAGGAGGAAGAGGAGGAGGAGAGCCAAAAGCAGATCAGGGATTAGGTGTGGGGGTTATTTGGGTCTACATGTTAGTTGCACAGGGTGTACCTGAAACCCATCACCATCCCCAAGGACAACACAGGACAGAACAGGACAGGACAGGACAAGACAATAGTATATAGTATAGTATAGTACATATAGACTGACAGGAAGGTGAAACATTTTTCTCATAATCTTACCGCTCCGATCATCATTTAATTGTGTGTACTCACCTGGGGTCATGTGCTTTTGTGGTCTGAGCAGGCTTGCTGCTCTCCATGGGAATCTGAATTGTATCTTCCTTTTTTTCACTCAGCATAATCTCTGATTCCTAAAAGACACAAACCCCCCACAACAAACATATGCAGTCAACATGTGCATGTTTGTTTATTTTTATCTGTGTATTACAAGATTCCGTGTAGACTACCTCTTCTATCTTTTTGGAGGCATCATCAAGATTTTTTTTCTTCCATTCAGGCATTAAGTCATCCAAGTAACTTAACTCTCGCTTAGAGAAGCACAAGTCCAGCAGCTTGCGGACGAAAACCAATGCTAAAACCTGCAGGAAAAAAAAAGCCTGTTATTTTTAATGGAGAGACTAATAAAGAGAGTGAGTGGATGTTGGTGGTGGTCAAATCACCATCATGGGAAAGATGATAGCAGCAGGTGATGTCTTGATGACCCAGAGCAGCACCAGACAGGTCAGCTGGGTGACAGTGAACAGGTGCACCTTCCTCAAGGGGACGTGGCGCAGGTAGATGAAGTCTGGCTGGTGCTTCGCCGGCATGCCGAACAACTTCAGACGGTCAAAGAACTGAGAAAATCATCGAGACAAACGCAGGTGGCAGGGAAGTCAGACACAAGAGGGGGTAACAAGATAGAAGAAGAATTAATGAGAGAGGAGTAGAGACACAGATGGCAAATATGGCAAGAGAAAGGAAGTGATTATAAATGACAAATTTTGTTAGATTGGTCTGACAATTAACTGTCAGGCCTCACTGAATTGAACAGAATTAATGAGATCAGGGCTGGAATACGAAGGGCAAGAGGAACATTTTTATTTGAATGATTAAAGCATCGTGCAAATAATCCACAGGTTTTAGATTGTAGAAAATTTAGGGGTACCAAAGTCAGAAATCTTTAAATTGTATACATATTGACTTTACCGGTAATCATCTTTACTCTATCAGATAATGTTCCTGTGTCACGTTTATATATATATGGGGTTGCATGTTACCTGGATGCCTTTTAATGAAGAGACTCCCATGTAAAGGAAAACACCATACAACACTGGCATGGGAATGAACTGAAAAAAGAAAAACAACATACCGCACATCAATGAGTTTTTGGTATTTTCTCTATTTAATGCTCACTCCTCTGACTAAATGTCCCAGCCAGAGGGGGGCAACATTGCATAGCTTGTCTGACTAACCTGCAGAGCTCCAGTCATGAACACAGAGCAGCCCATGAGCAGGAAGATGACCAGGCCAGTGAACCTCTGTTCTCTGATGCCCAGGAAGCGAGGCTGCTCTCCTGGAGCAGAGCTCTCTGACTCCAGCTTAAGGCTGTTGACATGAGAGATGGACAGGACAGTGGCCGCTACGAACCAGGGCAAGCCCATGATGGAGCACACCGCCAGCATTACCCCAACCATCAGCAGGTCCAGGTGGTACCCACAGCCCTTCTGCATAACACAGAGAAGGACAGATAGGTACATGCATAAGTGGGCTTATAGTCTGCAGCTGGAAGCAGCTGTACAGAGATAACAAGTTCGTACCAGCAGTTTGTGCTCTTTGCGGTTGATGATGACAGCAGTTATCTGTTGGTCCATGAAGATGAGGATGGTGCAGAGAAGAGCAGGAATAGATGCAGCCAGGACTGTCCACCATGGGTTGCGCCCTATTGGATTGATTAACCAACCTCGGTCATCTCTGGTAGGCTGGAAGATCCCGTTAAAGAGGTGTGAGGCCATTATTCAACCACAACCATATGGAGTTTTATATCAAGAGCATAATTTTATTAGCGTTTCCTCTATACCTGGAATTTGCTGGGCACCTTCAACTTCTGGGAGGGCACTCCAATGGCGTAGTCGAGCAGAACCATGACAAAAATGGTGAGGAACACTGCAAAATCACTGATCATGGAGCGCACCTGGGCACAGGAGACAACAACGCTCAAGAGTTATCAATAGTTAGCAAGTAGTCTGGTAGCTTAGTTAGCAGTCAGACTGGGTGATTACCTTGGTGGGGAAATAACGACTGGTCTTGAATTGTTTGAGAAAGGCTGACATGAAAAAGGTTGAGAAAAACAAGATTGTAGACCAGAAGAGAACGTCTGGGGTGTAGGGTCCATGGTGGCCACATGCGGTTCCAACGAACTGGCCCTGCAGACTGATGCACTCCTGTAGAGATTCACAGAGGTTATATCAGGGGACTCAAGAGAAAATGGATCAAATGGCTGTTTTATCTAAATTATCTGACAGACAGGAAGAGTCTACAAAGCAGAAAAAATAGAAGAAAGAAGACTTTGGTGTGCTCAGTTAAACACACAGCAGCGAAAGGTTAATTGATTGAACGTCCTTGTCAGTGTTTGCAAAGGTCCTTAAGGGAGTTTGGGGGGGGTGAGGGGGTTAGTTGAATGTTAACAAAAGTAAACACAAATGCAATGTGTGCTATCATGTGAAAGTTACACTGAGATTAGGCATGTGCGTGTGTGTGTGTGTTTGTTTCCACATAGTTGCGTTACCTTGACAGTAAGGTTGGTCCAGGATACAGCAGAGGCTGTGATGTTCCTCTCACTCCACAGCTCTAAGGTTTTATTAGTGGGGTTATCAGGTTCTGCACATCTACAGCTACACACAGACAGACACAGTATGGCGCTCAGTGGCTGACAATTAAATGCTTTTGTCAGTCAAATGTGACAGCATTGCGATTTGAAGGCTTTTAGGAATTAAGAAACAAGGACGAGGAGCCACATTGTGAGGAGAGGGAACAGCAGAGACACAATGAAAACAATGAACAATGAGGCATCTGAACATTCAGGTGAACACCAGAACAGTTTGTTCACTACTCACTACGCCAGCGTGAGTTTGTCGAGCTCGCTGTGCGTATTGAAGGGGTAGTCTTCACCCAGTTTGAAGAGCTTCTCCAGGGCCTCGTAGATGAAGATGAGGCAGATAAGGGCGGCAAAGGCCTCCTCTGTGAACCGAGTGATGTAGCACACCAGAGAGCTGGCATCTGTGGCAACCAAAACCAAACACAGCAGGGCCGTCCACAGGCCGATGCAAGTCCTCAGCGACAGATAAGACAGGTTGTAGTCCCTGATGTGAGAGGAGAGGAGATTAAGGGGTTAGCAAAACAAATGTCATGCCATGAAATGTCACACGGAGCTGGTTGTATTACATACTTGCAGAACTTGAAGAGGATTTTCTCAAAAACCAGCACAGGACCTGTACTGCCCAGAATGGTAAGAGGCTGACCAGCAAACAAAGAGTAGGCTACTCCAGTCATAGACGCACCGAGTAAGGACTCTATGGCACTCTGCAACACATGGTGGAAATACAGGAGTATGTCTTGTATGCAGTACAGTATTCAGTGACATGTACAATGTCTATGCTGCATCCGTGTTTGCCTCTGTCTGGGTGTGTGTCAGACTGTGTTTGCGCTCTTACAATGCGTCCCTCGGTCGCTTCTCCCAGCAGTCCTCCAAAGGTGATCACAGGAGACATGCAGGCACAGTAGAGGAAGAGGAAGGAGGCCACACACTGGAGGCTCATGCCATCCTTGAAGTCACTCAGATAGAACGGAGCTTTCCTCTTGATGTCCAGTATCAGACCACCGAACAACCTGATCACGGCACACAAAGAAAAAAAGAGAGGTGCAGGAGTTCAGCTTTACAGACAGCATGAAACTCTCAGCAAGAGAGCTACACGTATGGCGAGGAGGCAACTCTAACATTGTAAGAGACAACCAGGAAAAGTATAATTTCATCTTAAAACAAAAAACAAAAAACAATTAGAAACCCTCCAAGTAGGGTCTCGTTAGAAAATTTCAGTTCTTTTAATATGTGTCATGATGACATTTAGAGACTACTCTTCAACTAACGGGATAATTAAAGGCCCTACACAGCCACGGCCCTCCCACATAGGTGTTTGCACTCCCTGAATGGACTCTTTTTAGGACTTCATGGGCGTCTTTGGACTGTGATTGATTGACCTCGTCCTTACTCTCTTTCTGCACGTGTTATTGATATGTTAAATTTGGTGACCTGACCAGTTGGATGCAGTTATTGGTGCAGGAGCAAAGATGAAAAATAAAACTGGATCTCTTGCCTGGAAAATTTTCAGGCGGTATTAACTTATTAAGAAATAAAGTGACGAATTTTTGTGAATGTTTGTTTCTCAGGCTGTCATACTTGGCCAGCGTGGTTGTCACTCGCTTGTCCCACCAAAGCTCCTCACAAATCTAAATTTAGATTTTGTCGCCGCAGCAACTGACAAGACAGTCTAAACTCAGCCCCGGGCTTTCAGGCATGCCTTCAGAAAACATAACAAGTGCTAAATCCATGTTTTGTGACAGCATGTCCAGATATTCACCATTCACTACGTATAACATCTTGTTTTTTTGACATCTAAATTTGGCATCTATATTTACAAAGTATTACAGCACAAGTTACTGAAGCAACAAACCTATTTAAGACAGCTTACCTTCCAGTTCTCTGCAGCTCTGGCCCATGGTGCTCAGCATGTAGCTCTTCCTCCACCAGGCAGGCTGTGCCATTGGGGACTCCGGGCATCTTCCTCTTCTCCTGCAGGCACCCAATTACAATCCAGGAGCAGACACAATTAAAAAAATAGACATATACACAAAAACTGTATGATCCCTCTGTCATCATAGCTGTTTACCTGAGAGGGGACATTTTTGGGGGGCTCGATGCGGATAGAGGGGTCCCACTCTCCTGGTGGTAGGACTGTCACCTGGTCTAAGAACTCGTCTATGCCAGCCAGCAGGTCACTTCTGTCCTTTGCCTTATAGGCTACATCATGGAAGATCTGGTCCAAACACAAGCAGGAAAGGCAGCTGTATGAGGATTGACTTGGTCTGTGACGGTTTCTGGAGCTAGATTTTAATAGATGGAATTCTTACTTCATCCGTCATGATGGTTGCCATGGAGCGTCCAATTTCGTGGTATTGCTGAGCCTTACCATCTGGGCCCAAGAGAATGAAGAGGAACCTGACATTTGCCAACAGACGAGAGGATGTAAATCCCTCCTGGGTTACTGAATTTACATAATTTGATTTTATAACTAAACCATTGTTTATATATCCGCAATAGAGAACAGTGGCTGTTTACCTGGTAGGTATGGGGACCTCAGTGAGTCCAGTGAGCAGCACAGCAGGGGACAGGCGGACAAAGGCCACAATGGGCCTCTCCAGAAAGTCCAGTTCTCCCACCAGTACATTGGAGGCCTCTGCACCTTCTGGGATCTTCTTCATGAAGTGCATGTCCACCTGGTGGGACAAGGCAGGACGTTAATATAACAATACCAAATAAACTACTGAATATCTACAGTGGCATTTATCTTTTAACAGACAGTCACTTCAAAACTAACAGTGCAAACAGAAATGTACATACAGCTCTCCCATCACAGGTACAGCCTAATGCCAGAAACCCAGCTATAGCATTTCAGTGCTATGAACATTAAACTATACAGTTATGCACTTAAAAATCCCAGGTGGAAATGAAAGGCAAATGGAAGCTTTTATCTTTGCCTGGTGTGGCTGTACTTGCAGTGATGTACTTTGGACAACTGTAGTTCTCTTGTTATTTCCTAGGGGGCACCATGTGACCTAGATGATAATATTGACTGCACACCAAACATCAATTACAGATCGCACACGCATAGATCAGTGGATAGATCTAATCACCCTGTACAACCAAACAAGATCAGCTGTGTCACACTAATTATATTAAATAAATATAATTTTGTAAAACGTATATATATATATATATATATATTACTGTGGTCTTCACAGCCTTCACATCTCTACATAAACAGTGTGCACTGAGAAACTGCTTGTTTACCTTGCTAAGGTCCACTTGGGTGCTGTCCTGTCCGCCACCGTTCTTAGCTGGCTCTGTAGGTGGTGGAAGCTGTGGAGATGTAGCTGACCCTGCTGGACATTAAGGGTGTGGGTGTGTGTGTGTTTGAGAGAGAGAAAATCAGTCAGTACATATATCTATTGGCTTGCCAAAATGCAAAATGAAAAAAGCAACCTATGACGGCAGTAATGCATAACTGTCGATATATCGCCCATTTGGTTTTTGGCAGTTTGTCGCTGAAAGCAATGTCACTGTTTAAAGATCATGCTTTTCTATGTGTCTGTCAGTTCTTGCTGCTTTTAGTAATGCTCTGCTTTTTTTTCCATCCATCATTCTGCTAAAAGATCTTTTTATAACCCTAACCCTAAAAACAGTCACCTCATATTTACACTAATTCTGTCGCCTGAATTTTGATTTGATTCATACCAAGAAATGTTTTTAAAAAAACATTTTAATGCTATTGACTTGTGAAAGAGTTTGGCCCACCTGTCAGATGGGTCTCTGACTGTTTGCGGGTTCCCTCAGCGATAGAGCGCACGATGGGGATCAGGTTTTTCTTCTTCTCGTTCTGGTGGTGGTGTCTCTTAAGCAGAGCCTCACGCACCTTCACCCTCACGCTGTCGTCCAGCTCATTGGATGCCTCCTGGTGGTCCAGCACCATGTCTTGTAGCACATGGACAAAGAAATGCACACATGCTTACACGTTACTGAAACTTTTCAAATTAAAGAGCACCAGACCAGCTTTATTTTTTACAGCATGTATGTATTTGTGCTACTTTGCTTTTTCTTTTTTTTCCTTTTATTGCTGTGGTTATAACCTGTCGATACGTAAAGGCACAGTGCTGACCAGAAAAGTGTGTGCTGGCGTGGGGATGTCAATATGTGTCCAACATATCTGGTAGGATGTAGGACTGCAGAGAATAATCAGCATCTCTCCTTCCTCTCCCAGTCCTTTCTTTTCCATACTGACTTGCTGAGTCAGCACTGAAAATCTTCCTCCTTTTCCCTCCTTCCCTCCTCGACACTCAATCAAACTCCACAAGATGCACACACACACACACACACGTTGCAGTAGCTGCCTTCACCCTGAGCACACTTCAAGGCTAATGTGTTGAGCTCAGCACCAGCATAATCAGCCATACTAATAAGGACGGTGACAGGACAGCTGCACAAAGGATCCCGAAATCAAACCTCACAAATGATACATCTAACGCTCACACTTCGTACACTCGAGAGGGAGATCATGTTCTGTATAATTTGAGAGTACAACAACAGCTCTGCCTTCTCCATTGTATCACTTGACAGATATCAGTCAGTTGCTCATACAACAACGAGATACATCCAATAATGTCATGACATGCTCAAAGAACTGGCGTAGGCAGCCTCCTTTAATTCTGTGTACACAAAACACACACACAATTTGTCAGTGTGATACTTTTAGTTCTAAAAATATCTGAGAGTAGTCAGTCAAATGTTTTTTTTAAAACAGATGCTGCCTTACAAAATAAAAGACGCGTGCCTGCTTGAATTCTATAAAACATATTAATGAATATGAATTATTTGGACAGTGGGGTTGTAGAGCAGCAACAATGACCTTCAACCACGTAATCTACATTTTTATCCCCATACTGTTATTCCCGTTATTTGGACATTTTTGGGTAAAGTCTTGAATTAGACAATACTAGTTATCCATCCTATAGCTCACAGGTCACTAATAGACCTCAGAAACAAATCTTCGTCCTCTCTCTGTCTTATATAATTCTCTGTGTAGATTTGTACTGAGGTGTCCTTATAATACCCATCACTGCCAGATGTATCTTTAAACTGGCTGGCCCCCAAGTCCAGGAGGCATGTTCACTGGTTACTACTCATTTTTAAGTGCAACTACTTCAATTTTCCTTCTTATTTGAAACAATATCTGATTCCACTCAGCTCACAATTACAATATACAAATACAATTTAAGGCATACTGATCATCTTTTCTTTCTTACTCCACGAATTAACAAAGAAATTGGTCGACATGCATTTAAATCTAAAGCCCCAGCAGACTGGAATAATCTCCCTCGCACGATTAGGTCTATAACCTCCTTTCATCTCTTTAAATCCTTTCTACTCATTCATTTCCAAACATCCTGTTCTTGTTTTTGATTTTATTTATAGGTGGGCATGCATAAGTGCTCTGTGTGCATGTGTGCATACGTATACAAATAGCCCTAGTTTTGCTTTTGTATTTCTGCAGTTGTGTTTTGTATCATTCTTATTTTGTCCATGTATATGTATGGGGGAGGGGGCTAGTCGAGCATTGTGGTGAATGGGTGTCTGCGTCTTTGTATCGTCTGTAAACATTGTATATCTCTGTTGGCAACAAGGACCCCCTCGAAAATGAGATGGTACATCTCAAGGGGATATCCTTTGATAAATAAAGAATAAAGAATAATAGGCGAACCGCAGTAAGGGTCTAGATCCAGACTCTGTCCTGTCCGGACCCAGAGCCGGAAACGACACATCATTGAGTTTTATTCAGTTTTAACAGGTTACTCTTTTCTCTCTGATTTTACCGCTACTCAGCGAAAGAGACATCCTTCCTGTCTCTGATTGGCCAGTACTCATTGGCATCGTGGGTTCGAGTTGGTTGACTGAGATTGGTCAAGGTGTGAGGAGCTGAGGAGACCCCTCCTTGGGGTCTGCAGATATTCATTCTTGTGTTTCAGCATAAAGGTTTGGTTTGTATACTGTTAATAATAAAGATGAGAATATGCATTTTATGCAACCTTCTATTACATTCTCTTGGTCTCAGTTTGCAACACTTTTTTTTTTTGTCTTCATCTCTTCTAACATCTTGGCTACCATTTGGAGTCCAGGTGCTGCTGGCAGGAGTCACATGCAGAGGAGAGGGAAGTGAGAAGAGCGGTGGAGAGCTGGAGGAGAGGAATGATCGCAGGCAACAAGGCTGTTGAAGGCTGTAAAGCTGTCACAATCTGACCATGAGGAAGAATGACTGATAAAGAGCCTTGAACCATGTGACCATATGTGTGTGTGCGTAGGTGTGTATGTGTGTGTATGTGTGTTTGTGGTGTATGGACAGGAACCGTTGCTAAACGCTCTTTGCATTTGTTTTAAATCTGTCTAATTATTAATTTGCAGAGAGACAGTGTGATGAGGAGTGCTGAACCATTCGTATATAAATCATTTACATGCTTGTAGAAATCATGTGCTCGCATGCAAATTGCAGGTGCGTTAGTTAACTGCATACTTGTATGCAAATGTGCTTGAACCACGGAGCCGGCTTCATCTAATTGTAGATTTTAATGTAAATCAGGTTCAACAGAAGTTCAGTCGCAATATTCCGGTTAAACTCAACCACAGAGCAGCCACACTGAGCCTGCAGCACTGATGGACTGTAAGTGTGGACTGGCACTGGACAGTGTTATGCTTGTTTTTGTTTTATCACAATAAAGTAACTGAAAATCAATTGAGACTTTTGTATGACTGATAACATGAGTCTGTGTGTGTCTGTTTGTGTGTCTGTGACGATGATACGCCCCTCAGGCATCCGATGTATGTGTGTCTCATCCTCTTAGGAGGATAAATCGATTTGTAGCACACGTCCAGCGAGCATCTTGGCTGAGTTATAGAGCCTGTTTTATATCAATAACTGTGATATTTACTCAAGGACGGGGGCAAGAAGTGACTTAAGAGAGCGGGGAAAGAGACAGACAGGCGGAAATATTTTGTGAAATCATATATCCGTTTGAAGAAGCGGAGGTACTGGGATATTAATATATGCCAAATTGGGAAAAAAATTCTCACCCGCAATCTCCTCGATGCAGTCAGCATGCATGTCAAGCAACACGCTGCCATTTATGATGCAACTGCGGAGCTCAAACAGGCTGTGGAGGGAGAGAGTGGCGACGTAGGGCTTGCTCCACCTCTCCCCGCCGTCCTCCACGTCTTCCTCAAACTTCAGCCACCTGCGAGAAAAAGACAGGCGAGAAGTTTGTAAGTAGGAGCAAATGTCAAGTATTATTACTTCAATCTTTCACTGTTTTGAGACATGTTCTGGAAGGATTGTACAAAATATCAATGGCCATAATAAATAATACACTAATAATACATCTAAAGCAATATTAAATTGACTTCAGAATATGGAAGATTTAGGCCATTTGCATTTTATTGGAATATTTTATAAGAATAAAGCTAACATTGATTTTTGTTCCCAATCTACTTCCATGTATCATCATTAATTTTCAGATATTTTTTATATTATAAATATATTAGACTTGTCTCATGTTTTAATTAACTACTGAAAGTTGCAGAATAACATATCACTGAGTAGATTTAAGGATTTAAATTATGGCAGAAGTAGCGTAATCCTTGCATTACATAAAAGTTCATCTATTTTTCGGTAACTATGAGTAAGTGGCTTCATAATTTGGTCTTTTTATTTGCTCTCAGTGAAGAAGTGTTGGGTCTTTAGATCATGTAAAGTGTAATTCTTAGAGTTTTGATAAAAATAGGCCCACATCAACTTAATGCAAGCAGGAAGAATGGAGCCTTAAACCTCAAGACAAAAGATGTGTTCCCATCCTACACACATTAGATTTATACCCTTTACTTTGTGGTTCACACCATTTCCTGCCAGATCCTTTTGACGGAAATATCAACCACACAACATGAAGGATTGGTGTGTTAAACTGATTTGGCATGTAACCATAAGGAATGACATTGCTCCTCTCTGTGGAGCTAAAACCAAAACATGATCCACTAAGCTTTAAATGTAACTACCACTTGTACACTTGTCCCTCTTCGTAACAGAGCAGCTGCAGAGCTGCCGGGCTGTCAGAGGCTTTATTGCCTAGTATTGTTGCCAACAGCTCCCAGAGGAGATTCTGACCTGGCTGTTTCCTTCCACTCGGCATCTTTGCCATCCTTCACACAGATCTCATCCAGCTCAGTGAACAGCTCGTGGGCCACATGTTCAGCATCCTCCTCTGTGCCCAGAATGAACTGAACCCGCTGGGACGGCGTGTCTGATGAAGTGAGAGGGTACAAGGGAGGAACGAGAGGTGAAGTATGGTTCTCACAACACTTTCACAAACACTCACAACACTTTATTAACTTTGTCGGTACATGCCTTTCAAATGACTGCTGGGTCCATATACACTCTCACACGTGCACACACACACACACACGCAACATGCTGACTAGTTCCTGTTCTTTGGTAGCTAATTAGTGGATTTGTCAATTTTAGCTTGGGGGTGTTGTATGCATGTGTGTGCAAGTGTGTACCAAAAGTATTGATAGGCTTTGTTTAACAACCAAGGCCTCATCTCTGGGAGGGTGGATCATGTGCAAGAATGCATGCAAGCTCTATACTGAGCCACTAACCCTAACCCTATACTGCACTATACTTTTTACCATGACTCAAGGTGGTCGTCTCTGTTTCTTCACTTTGTTGCGTCGCAATGCTTCCCGCCCTTCTGTCTCTCTTGCGGTGCCGAGAGCCATGAGGCTTGTGGTGACGATGGCTCTGCCTGGGCATCCGGACGCCCACAAAGAGAGTCCTGTGGCCTGAAAAGGAGACGAGAGGGGGAGATTTTACTTTTACGACTGAGTAATATTTTTATACGCGTTCATAGCGTAGCTGTGATATCATCAGGTTTTTGCGCTTAAGCGTTTAACTGCAGCTGTATTTAAAAAAGAAATAAAACACAGTTCATCTGAGAATCTGGAAAAAAAAACATAAAAATGTAAATGCCCATAGAGATCACTGAGAGTTCGGTAACTGCGCCTTAGAACAATACAGAGGAGGGCAAATTAAATAGTGCTTAATTATACATGAATACTAATCTAATAAAAGGCTGTTGTCTTCAGATGAGCTTCAGGCTTTCCGGAATAGACTTAAAGAAGGAGAAGATCCAGTGAAAGGCAACCAGAAAAGTTTGTGTCTGGCTGATGAAGCAAATTTAACATCATGCACGTTATTCTTAAATACATTTTTCCCATTTTTTAATTTTTGGCTGCACCTTTACTAACTGTTGTTTTGAACACAGGTTTTTGATTCAATTTCTTGGCAACAAAGGCTGGTACAAAACCTTCACATTTTGTTACCTCTAACTTGTGTCCGTCGTCTGCATCCTGTACTTATTTACTCCGTATACTTTCGAATATGTTTGCCTGATAGTCAAACCTCTTTTAAAATGGACATAACTCAATTAGTTTGTTTCCATGCAGGGGGTTGATGTTTGTGCCACTCCCTACAAACACTGTACACAAGTACATTTCATTTCAGCTTTTTTCCGATGAGATCTGATGAGATCATTTATCCTAATTAGCTGCGGATAAAACTGACTCATCCTGTATTCCACATGGAGCAACTGAAAGAGAGAAAAGAAAGAGAAAAAAAAGGAGAACAAAGCAGAGCTGAATAAGCTGCACGGCGGTCTCTCATCTCAGGTGGTTAAAGTAACTAAAGGAGAAAAGCCATTTACGTGAAGGTTAGGTGTTGGCCCCAAAGCTCCATGAGAACCACTACTTCCTGTCCCACATTAGTCACAGCCACTGCCATCTGTAATTATCATCAGTGCATTCAGTGTTGAGTGAAACACGCTGTGATGACTGAATGAACATGGCACTGACAAGAGTGGAGTTTTATTTGAATAACAAAGCAAAGGCTGCTAACAGTTGAAATTATCATAAATAATAAGATTTTGTGTTCCTGTGCATGTGTGTGTGTGTGTGTGTGTGTGTGTGTGTGTGTGTGTGTGCCTGGCAAATATATTTTGGCGACACAAAAGCTGCTGAGCTACAGCTGTGTGTTCCACCTCTGAACATGTCATTATCCCACCGGGAAAGTGATAATGGGCCTGACGGCACACACACACACACACACACACACACACACACACACACACCTTGAAATGACTGATGGACTGAATCGTCAATGTCAATGTTTAACATCTGCTCTACTGCATTTCAGACTGAATTGTACAACCCCCTTTTTTTTGTTACTCTTTTAGGAAGTCTGATGGATGCGGTTACATTACAAATTCAAGTTTTCAAGCATGCAAAACATGTGTTGAGTTCAAAAAGTATGATTCAGCAGCGCTGTTATACGGAAAACAATTTTCTCCAGCTGAAATACAAACTGCAGCTGTGCAGGTTGTTGATAAGTGGGCACAGGGAGCACTGTTTACTATGTTGTTGCCAAGCCAGTGTTTGGAAAAACAATATATAAATATTGCAAGTATATTTCACACCAAGAATGTGATAATAAATCAACACTAAATCAATTTTAGCTGCATGATGTATGCTCCTGTGATATAACAACAGACCTTCTGAGTCTGGACAGATGTGCAACATTGTCTGTCACTGACATATTGCACTATTAACATTTAGCAACAATACAACAATAATATGATTAGATAGATGATAGATGACTTTAACTGCACATGTTACTCACCTTCTAGTTCCTCCTTCTCATAGTGGATGTTCAGTACTGAGCTGGTCCCTCCCTGGTCTACCACCACCTCCTCATCTGGCCTCTGATGGACACACACACATAAAGACATGTAAGTGTAATGTCACAGCTCCTTTTGACAATATTCAGAGCGCACAATACATTTCTTTACAATGCCCTCTGTCTCCAGCAGCCATATTGTTCTTCCAGGAAAAGTTGAACTTTGTAGAACACCTTCAGTCCGTGAAAGGAAACCTGAAAGGTCATCATGTCCGGAAGTATCCCGTTAAGCACAAACTCCTGACACTGTAATAGAACCACTAATTGGCCAAATTGGCAAGAGCCTTTCAATAATAAGCATCAAATTCCAGACAGTCTATTCTCAGACCGTCTGGCACGGACACACCGAGAAGGACAGGCACACGCGCACACACACACACACACACACACATCCGTATAAACACATACACACACACACGTCAGAGGTAAACAGAGCATGAGTCAGTTGGAGAATGTGCCACTATCCATAGGAAATCAAATCAAATTAGCACAGTGCCATATCCATCAGGGGTGCTGCCGTTGGCAAACCACTGCAGGATGTCGCTATATTTTACCACCCCAGTGACAAGGCTTTCTCAGAAGCAGAGCAGTTTGCTAATGTGCATGGGTGCTGTGTTATCCATGGTCAAGTATCGGCTCTATGATAATGAGGGCCGAGCGCTGCAAGAACCTCTGCAGTGTCTCTGCACAAGTGCATGCAACAGGAAAAATCTTTAATTTCTTTCAGAACCTCCCACATGCTGTTAAAGATAGCGAGTGTCTACCACTGCACCAAAGTATAAATCACTTCAACCCACCCCTTGTTTCCTGGCAGAAATGTAACCTTTGACTGGATGCTGGCTGCCAGATGCTGGATTAGCCCTAAGAACATATGTGAATGTATGCCTGCAGTTGTTAGTAATAAAATCAATAGCTTAAACCTATAAATACAATCAATTGGGGGGGTGTCTACACACACACACACACACACACACACACATAGAGACACTGGTATATATAAATGCAGCTCTCTACATAATAGATGCTTCTGCCCACTCCATATGAGCACATGATCGTATGTACTGGATGTGTGTCTATGAGTGTGTCCGGGTGATTTGCTGGTACAGAAGATTAAAATGTCTGTACCATTTGGTAAAACAGACGCCCACTTTAAATGGTGCCAAGCGATGAACATGTATGAATAGATGCAGATGAGAAGTGCATAAGAGAATTAATATTCAAGAATGAGTAATTTAGTTAAAGGACCAGTGTGGAGGATTTAGCGGCATCTAGCAGTTGTTGCCAACCCCCTCGCCTCACTCACTTCTTCCTAGTGCGAAGTACAACGGCCGCAAAGCACAAAAGGCTGTTTAGTCGAGTTTAAACATCAGGGTCCACACTGTGTCGATATGAAAGGCTCCATCTGAAGTAATAAAAACATAACAATTCTTATTGTAGGTGATTATACACTAATGAAAACATAGTTGTAGATATTATATTTAATTTCTGTTTTATAAATAGAGCTCCTTAAACCCTTGTACACACTTGGACCTTTTATTCAGTTAGTTGATAACTTGGTTAAACTTTTATCGTGGCCTTCCTGATTCGATTTCACATGATGTACATATCCTGCAGCAACACTGCAGCAGACCTTTAATTACCAGCGTTAAACCTAATGATCTCAAGTTAGAGCAGAGGCAGCATGTTAGCAGTTAGTTAGCATTTCAAGTTGTGCACGTGAATTATGTGTTTCTGCGTGCATCAAAAGACATATGCAAGAACGATGTTCAACACGCATTTCCTGGGTGAAAACTAAGGAAGATCTACTGTAACTGTTCAATCCAGTATCAAGGGGGTATAGCAAACGCAGCCTGCACTGCGACATCACGACCACAGAGGTGAAAATAATTGCAATTTGTCTTCCCGAATTGCTTTCGGAAAGAGCAAGAGAATTCGTTAGTGGAGACGAGATGAAAATGTCAGAGCAGGATTGTCATTAAAAAAACATGAGACTTTTTTGTGTTCAGAAATCTAAAACTATATTGTCTTGTAGAATGAGAGCGATCGGTCCCCTTATTAAAGCTTTTCCAGGCCGACTACAACTACATCCGTCCCGGAGTACCCTGTGTGTGTATGACTCTATCACTGTGAGATGTGTGTATGGAGCAAAAGCCAGAAGTGATTTTTCTTCGTTCTCCTGAGGTTTGGCTGATAAAACACCACACACACTTTATTGACAGAAAAAACCCACTTTTTGAATCATGCTGGTTTCCGCCTGCAGTTATGAAATGTGATAAATGCGGATAGTGCTCTGTGTGTGCTATCTTTATCTATTTCAAACTTTATTTATATGCACGCTGCAAGTCCATAAGCTGCTTTTTATCTTCTGTCTTAGCCCTTTAGACTCTCCGCGCTGCTAAAACCTGAACAGCTCAGCCTAATACAGATTGTGATAAGAGAAAACTAATTAACATGCAGTGCAGACAGATAAATGTCTTACCTGATTAGAAGCGACAAAAGTCAAATCCAACTCCAAAAAGCTTTCTGTTATGTTTTCATGCCACCCGCTCTGATATCAACGCAGAGAGCCACTTAAAATTTACACAAGAGTTAAAAACAGTTTGGGGATCCCCCAGACATCCACTTAATTCACAGGTGTGGGTGGCCTAGCGCTGCTTTCCTCTCTTCTTTCACACCCTCTCCACCACATCGGCCCCGTGGGATTTCTTTCTCTTTCCATGACTGAGCACTTCTTTATCCCAAGACAATTCTAGTCATTTTACAGAATAAGGCCACTTAATTAGGAGGTCATATCTGGGCCAAAGATTGGATGTGAGTCGTGTTTTTATAATTATACTTATGCGATGGATAAAAGTGAAGTGACAGAAATTAAGGATTGTGGTCATGTATAGTTAGATGTAACATGAGTCTCCTGTCCATGTCAATGCACTAAACCAGCATTTACATTTGCTCGTGCTGAGCACTGGGCTGACAATATAAATAATACTACAAAAACAAGTCTTCATCATCTTTTATAAATTCAAATCCTGTCTCTTTATCATAATTAAAGGACCCCATTCAAACACTAAAACAAACAACTAATTGATTCTAAGTATTTTCTGTGTAGCCAAAGCCGATTATAATATAATTATCTTGTTACCCAAAATTCAGATCACATCAGTGAGCCACGCTGTGAATGATAAACACAGGAACTGTAGTTTATTTTGAGTCCTACTAGAAAACGTTTTATGTGTTTTAATAAATGATCTGTGACCTCTTTTTTTCAAGATTTACATACTTCAACAGCAACAAACGCAGCAGAGGTCGCGTATAATTCATGCAGCGATTCTAAGTGGGCAGCGAGAGTGAACCAAAATCGGGAAGTTGTGGGTGAGACAACGTCAAACAACGGAGCTGAACTTCAAAGTGAAGCTCGGTAAAGCCGAGCAGGGCTGCAGATTGAGGAGTTCATTCTCTCATGGTTCAACACTTAAGAGCGACATCGTTCACATTATTTTCACATTCATATTGGATATATTGTTATGACATAAATATTGTTTATAGTTGCTTTAAAGGTCCGGTCACATTCATTTAATCTGCTCATGAAAAAAACTCAGAGCCAGCGTTTGGTTCGTCTGTTGTGTCTGTTGTTTCTCTTCATAACACAACAAGACTCCCACTAATCTCTGTAATCTTGGTAATCCCACTCAGGAAATTAAGAGGACTCTTGAGTCGCATATAATGGGCTCATTCGAGGGTAACAGTTATACTCAATTTCTGCCAATAGATCCTCCTCGCCCTGTCGCCATGCCCTCACATGTAACTGCACACACACACACAGACGGCGTTATCAGTCAGTGCAGCTGTAGCCGGTGAATTAGGTCTTCTGTGTGGGTTGGGGCTCAGGCTGGAGGCAAGTCAGCTCCATTAGAACATATAGACACACAGTATGAGAGAGAGTCTAAAAGCTCTTTGTCCCAGAAAGGACAGTAGACCATCTACATCATCAATTAGCTTCCATCAATCCATTTGGTGCGCGCACATACGCAGAAAAAAGAAAAAAGAGGCATCATTCTCCTGAGGCTCATTCGATAACTACGACAACAAGGAGGGGATGGGGGTGAAAGTGTCTTTCAGAGAACGACACAAACTCTCTTCATATCATATTTTCAGACTACACTACTCTATATCATTATGATGTTGCTTCTCTTGAGTCCTTGCTCTTCATAACTCCCAGTCATCCTGGTCACAGCTCACTAAAGATCACCTTATTAATTGCAAATTCGTGCAGCTATGTGTTTTTTCTCCAGGTTAATGGTTCCCTGTCATTCACAACTCACCTCCCTTGTGTCACCTTAAAGTGCCTCAGCTAATTAAAAGCTCACATGGCACTTAAAGTTTGCTTCCTCTCTGCGGCTGAGCACATCCGCGACCCTCAAAGCGTGCACGTGTGCCTGATTTTCCACTGACCTGGCGAATAATTTGCGTTTTTTTTTTTATGCCTGTTTCTATCTCCTGGCAACCGTCACCCTTTTAACTCCACTCTTGTCCTCCAAGCTTCGTATCAGTCACAGTGTTCGGGAGGCTTTATGACTCAAAAATTATTCTGCCACTGCACCGTGGAAGCGCTCCACAGCTAGAACCAAAATGGCTGCCTGTCCTTGAGTTTCTGTCCTTTACGAGCATGTCAGTGGTATAGCCGCCCATGGGGAGCACACACTGGTGCTGCCTTGTGGGTGATTATGAGAACAGAAGATGGTGCCAAATTAAAATAACCTGAGGATACAGTGATGGGAATTTACAAAAAGAAATCAGAACTTAAGAGCATTATGTTCTTACAAACACACAACTCTTGCCACATGATTCAGTTTGCCCTCCAGATTTGTTCCAAGATGATTTGTGGGTTTTTTAAAAGGATCTTTTTATTTCGATTTGAAGCCTCGTACTAATCCCTCTATTAAAGGCATTTGTGTATTTTTTTTTTATTTTTTATTTTGGCTCATCTCACATGATGAAGACTTAAGGCACCCTGATCTAGTCTCTTGGCGTGTAAAAGCCAAAAATAGAGATGCTATCGCTCGCCTACATTTCATAACTAAACAAATACAAGATGTGTTTCCTGGCAGGGCAGATTGTCCCAGAAAGACGCTAGCTTTCCGGAGCAGAATAGAACAGTTCAGTCTCACACAGTGTCCTACTTTCGATGCTCATTAACCTCCCATTGATGCAGCGAGTGATAAATAAACACACACAGGTTCATACATTGGTTTTGTAAGCTGTAAGTTACAATCTACAATAGCATATTCTCAGACTTCAAAGCTTCATTTCTCTTTTTTCATGTTTGTGACTTTGCTGCTAGGGAAATCCACATAAACTGTGTTTCCACTAAGTGGTTTGAGCTGTTTGTAATTTTGTAATTTCTTTGTAATTTCTTGCAATTCAACATTTTTCCGGGGGTAAAACAGTTTTTCTGGTATTACGGTATGCATTACAATGAAACACACTGAAGCGGCGATCGCTCTAAACAAATAGAGCTGAAATGATTTGCATCGCAGTCTCCTGACTGAGAGAGGGGCAATCAATGTTTCTATGCCAAAATGCTCTTTCAGTCCTTTAGGACTGAGCGGAGCCAACTTCCAGAGGAGTGAGGCCTGCTATACAATGAAATCCAAACACCTCACATACACTGGCTAGACTGAAGCATTGTTATAAGAGCAAGTTTATCAATGAGCATGTATACATATAATAACTACATCAGCAGTGAGGAGAAACACAGTGAATCGTGCATTCATAAAAGGGCCTCCATGATTCAGCACAGCAGCGTCTGTCACTACTGACCGTTACAGTGACCTCCCTTCCCTTTGCAAAGTACTTCTCTCGACACAACTTCCTCTCCTCTTGTGTTTCTCTGCATCTCCTATTTTTATCTGTTCATGCCAACGCCGCTTCCCCCTCCTCTTTCAACGTTGACCCCCCACGCTCTCTCCTCCCACGAGCACTCAAAACCGACAGCAGGGACACAGATCCTGACTCAGACAACTGGGCCCTGTCACTTTCAGGCTGGGCTTGGTGTTTGAGAGCCAAAAAGCCCCGCAGGCTAGCACCGGCCCCTTCATAGCTTTTTTTTTTTGCGCCATCGGCCAGCGCTGCTGCTTGTAAAGAGACATGAGACAGCGCTTCGCTCAGACGGGAGCGGGGTTAACATGAATGGATGAAAGGGACGAGATAATGGTGAAAAAGTGAGACAGCAGAGGAGAGAGCTGGAGGAGACAGGATGAGAGGGGTGGGTGTTTTGACTGCTTCAGCCCATGGGTAGCATGAGTCATACACACCTTATTCAATGCCACACATTCATTTCTGCCTCTCCACCGCCTTCGCTCCGTAATTGTTTTTCTTTTCAGAAAGATCACTGCAGCCTTAGCTGATTTCGTAGGTGAACGATGGTAAACATACAGCATCATTAAAACGGCAGGTTCTCACCTTGCAAAGTATATTATCGAATTATTCACCCACACAAACAAAGACTGAAAGATTCTTACTTTAAGATTCTCAGTCATCTGGACATGTGATATCTAAAAGTACTAATGTGAAAGGACTTATTCGCTCTGCTGATTGGGGGAATTGTGAGTTTAAACCTCTGTGGATCTCTCAGTCTAATGCATGTGCTTTCAGGCTGAATGAATCTGGTTAAACGGTGGCTTTGGGCATGCTGCTAAAACTGTAATAGTTTTGAAAGATGTTCAATATTGAGCATTTAAAAAAACATTACATTTCAATTTTTGTGACACTTAACAGAGAATCTAACTAAATCAGACAGACTTTTCCTTCGGATATCGATATAAAACTACAGTGTTGCTCTTTAAGATCCACGTCGATTTGTCATATAGGCAGCTATGGATCACTCTGTGCCACCGAACTGATTAAAAGGAAAGCTTGGGAGGGATGCCAAATGTAAAAAGGACTGGAAGAGGTCTCAATCTTGTGTGTGGAGTGCTGAGACTGAGACACATTTATGATGTGTTTTATGAATGCCGTACATCATTTCAAAAACCTGGAACCAGAGTCTGGTGGTGACACCATCGAAAGCTGTAGTATTTTTGTAGTATTTTAGTCATTCAGATGAGATGAAATCAGATTTTTTAAAACTTACTGATCATATTCTTGAAAACATGTTATGACACTATGATTGTGTCTCTCATTAAGTAGCAGCCTGAATGCTGAATCAAGGATTGTATAGAAGAAAATGATTGATTAAGATTATTAATGAGTCATTAGGTAATGTTAATAACTGTAAATCTCCATACAGAGCCCGTTTTTCATTAATCATTCCTGATTAACTATAAATCAGTGGCACAAAACTAACTACTACTCATTAATTACTCATCAGTAATTTCCCTTTTTGTGCCCCCTAAAGTGGTACATTATACTGAGTAGTTACTAAGTAGTCCTCATTACTTCTTTATTATGACAAGTAGCTACCGGGGAATATTTTTCCTTAATAACAAACCACAGGAGGCAAAACAAACAAAAAATCACCATATTCAGGCCACATATACAGTAGTATTAACATCCGTGTCATATTCTTAAGCATTAGCGATGCCGATGCCTTAACATAGAGAGGTAAAATGTCATAAACAGAGTGTGTGTACCGGGGTAAATCATTTTTAATTATAACTTGCTGCTGCTGACATTTATTTAGTGTTAAAGAGCTGAACTAATTGAAGGAGCCACAGCTCCCATTAAGAAGATAATTGGGTGAATTCTTCCTACTTGTTAGTTTTGTATGATGATCCTTTACTTTACTTTAGGGGGCACAAAGACTTGGAGTGAGAAAGTGGCTGAGAAAGTGTGAATATGTCGATTCACAGATATTTATGGAATATTATTAGCTAGTATGATTTACAATAAACTCTGGTAACACATCATTAGTTTGAGTTTATGGCTTTAGTTAGGAACTTCGTATTAATGATTAATTAATTATTAGGTCATTCATTCATTCTTCATTTATTCCTCAGTAACTACTCTCAGTTTTGGGCAGCAATTATTTATTTACTAATGCAAATGCTAGTGGATTGCTATCATGTTTTCATGACCTACACTGTGTGTTTATCCGTGCCTTTTGCTTTAATTGCTTTAATATAAGCCTGCGGATTATACCCTGGCACTAACCTGCTTTCTTTAATTACCTTCTTTTTGGAGTGGTGCAATAGAGGTGAGTGTTGTTCGTGGTAAGCCTGCAGCACTATCAACAACATTATTAATCTATTAGGGATGGGCTACCACCAACCAGTGAGCTGGGTTCTGCTCAAGGTTTCTGCCTGTTTAAATAAAGTCATTCCTTGCCACCATCACCAAGTGTTCGCTCATGGTGGGAACTGTTGAGTCTCTGTAAATAATATTATAAAGTGTGCGGTCTGACGGCATTATATGGAAATCATGAAATACTTGTTGGTGCTATAAGAATGAAATTGAATTGATTAGTATTTATTATTATATTAGTATTTATAATATAATTACTGGTACTTTATTACAGTTTTGGTTACTACCTAGGTTTATGTATTATGATCTGTACCATATTGCAGTCAACTATAGCTTAGTTGTTCTGGCAGATAAAGAAGAGAAAGTTCTGCACATTAGTGAATGTGCATTAGTGCACTTTGGGTACCATCTGGCTATTGTAAAGGGCTATACAAATAAACTTGATTTGATTTGATTTGAGTGAACCATAGTTGGCGAGCTCGATGGTTCCAGTACAGACACGACATTATAAACACTAAGTGCCAAAAAAATCCATAGAATTTAATCTAACATCTTTTTGTTGGACATTTTCACAATATTTCTATAACGTGGTATATATGTAGTCAATCGAGTACAACAAATATGACTAGTATTTCAAGTCTTTTTGTACAGTTTAATAACTGTATGCCTTTTACAAATACATGTGCACCACAATGATTGAAATATTGTACTGTATATCTGCAGCAAAACTTAAAATAAACCCAAAAAGGTGACAAACAAATGTGCAGAGCAAATTGTTGAGAAAATAACCTTAATTATCAAGTAATAATAAAAATAATCATTAGTGCCCTAATATTGTATGGAATTATTGGTCCTGATATCACCTACAACATCCATGCTGCAAACTACTGTTTACAAAATAAAACAGTAACATATAATACTAATTATTATTTAACACTGTGGAAGGTGTCCTTCTGCCTCAGCACCTGTCCACAACGACATCTTCATATCATCATATTGCTGTTGATCTAATGATCTTTCCCACTAGTTTGGTAAACATGTCAACAGGTTTATGGTGGGGCGTAGACTTAGCGAAGATCGCAGAAATGATGGAGAGACAGATTTAACTTGGATAACTTTTTGAAGAGTCAGGCTCTTAGGCAATTTCCCTTCCCCTTGTCTGAAAGCCGTCTAATCATATCAGAGACTTCCCAGCTCACCTCTGGTCCTTCTCCATCTGTCTCCTGCCCTCAGACTAGATGTTATTATTGTAAGTCAGCCTAGCCCAATAGAGTCATGTCATTATAAGTCCTTGAAGGTGTGATACTGCATGCCACAGTAGCTATAATTTAAGCTTATAGGCCCACAAACACCACTGCATACCAGCTTGAATAAACATCCCTGAGCACTGGTGTGTTCAATGGTCCATTTGTCCTAAGTGGTTCCCTCCTTTAACCCTGTATCATTAGCTGACCAAGGACTTGATAATGGATCACACATCAACATTACATAAACGATCATGCCATTCTCCCCTTCAACCCTCCCTTGACCACAGGCTGTCCTCCTCCCCCCCTCTGCTGCCAGGATTGGCTAAAAGGAGACACTCAGCAGCGTGCACGGTGTAAGGATGGCGTCAAGGTCATTTGAGGGTAACAGAGAAAATCACACGGCGTCTCTGCAAGAAGCATCTGAAGACTGTCCCGTCCCTGTTATTCCTCTCACACATGCGACTTCGGGACGAGCAGCTGCTGTTTGACTGAGCGCTGTGTTTCAAAAATGCATCGGCATCTGATCAATAATACTGCTGCAACCTCACATTCATGTAACCAACTGCACATCTGTGCTTATGGAACAATCATAATAACTGACATTTCTCCGTGCATTGCAATGTGACGCGCTCTCACTGCACGTGTTGGCACCTCAGACTATATCAACAACATCCTCCGCATACGGCATCATTCTGCAGAGCCTATTAAAAACTTACCGGGACAACATGTATCAGTCTGTTTAAACGCAAAATGTGCACAAATAATAACATAAAACTAGACATGCCAGGCCTAAAAATGTAAAACACTGCAGGACATGCATGGGGGAAATGCAACAGTGGAGAACAGGTGTGATTATTTCTGTCATTAAATAGTTCCTGAGACATCACAGTTAAGCAAGCTGCAATGCAAAATTTGTGAATTTCTGTTAAAGCATTTTCAAACTGTGGGATGCAGTTGTTGGAGCTTGTGTACTAGGCTGCTCTGTGCCATCCCATAGTGCCAAAAAAGCACCGCGCCATGCATTAAGACATTTAAAGGGCACTTTACCTGGTAGCTCAGAATACTCTCCGGGTCGTTGACGGGCATGCTCGTGGCCTTTGGGTTAACCTGCTCACTGTTGACGGAGAGTAAAGGTGAGACTTTCCCAGGTGCTGATCAGCCTCTCGGTGCCGTGTTAGGACGTTGTTTTTCTGAAGAAGCAGTCACGAGCTGGTAAGAGCAGCTTCTTCTGTTTCTGCAGACATGTTGAGTGTAAACATCTTTTCCAGATGAGGAAAGGGTTGAAAATGATTTTTTTTCCTTTTTTTTTTTTAAATGCCCCCCACCCCCCCAAGTGTTATGATGATTTTCCCGGCCGCGCTTCCAAGCCTCCCCGCCCTCACTCACTCTCCTGCCCTGGCTTTGGGAGCGGGATGCAGAGAGCATCACTGCAGCCTCAGCCAATCAGAGCGCACAGGCACGTAACCGGCTGCGACGCACTGCTGCTACCCAACACAATAAAGCCAAGACTATTATAAGCTTATGGAGCGACGTCACTCTATACAATATAGCAGTTTGGCAGCTTCTCTTGTTTCAAGTGCTAAGATGTGCTGGACTGTGACCATTGTGCACAGCAAACAGTAGAGCTGTTGCTTTCTTTCTTTCTTTCTTTCTTTCTTTCTTTCTTTCTTTCTTTCTTTCTTTCTTTAAACTTTTATGGCCACTTAATATTGCAGCACTCTGCAGACATAATCAAAACCATTAAATAGCTTTTATGCTGACAAATGTCACAATTCAGAGAAAACTTTATGTTTAATTCTGATTTATTTTTCTCTAGTTAAGTGCTGGACTCCATTAGAAGTGACAGTCCTGCAGTCAGGTGTTTACTTAAATAAAAGTAGAGAGATATCGACAGCAAAACATACTTTAAAATTACAAGTACATTTAATCACATGATCATATGTTTAAGTACAGCGTTTATAAGTCCTCCACTGGAAGAAAAAATCCGTGCGTAATTCCAGAGTTGACACAATATAGATGGCATCGCCCATTTGCCTTATCAATTATCAAACGAGACATGAAATGGCGACTTCAGTTGTAGTAGGCAAAGTAAGCACATCGGATGAAAGACAGCAACATTATAGATCTTATTGATCCTGAATGTAGAACACACCAGAAAGCTTTGGGTGACACCTTGTGGGAAGCTGAAGCATTACTCCATGTACATGAAGTTAAAGCTCATATCTGATATATTTTTTCTTTCATCACTGCAGATGGTCGCCTATGTTGATAGGGAAGCAAATAATAAACTAATTTATTTAAGATGAGTGTTTTGTCTCAGCATTAACTCTGGTACATAGCAAACATGAGACTGACCACCTGCCACATTGTCAAACACTTGATTGGATTAAGGCTCAGCCGGTTGACCCTCCTCAGCCAGTCTAGCCTCTCACCAGAGTTCAGACTGCAATAAGATACGACATCTTTGTTTGTTTGAATGCTCCTTGTGCCTGTCGCCAACACGTGTAAAGCCACACGGCAACCGATAGCGCCCGATAAGTGATCCACTTTCCTTCAACGCATGGCTAAAGGTGGTAGATTTTTTTTTTTTTTGCATGGCATCCTGTTTCTCCTGGGTACGGTTGTTATGGCGACTATAAACATGCTGTGGGAGCATGCACGTCGTCATGGGAACGGTCTTGCGGGAGCATGAAGGAAGCAGGGCTGAGAGAGTCCATGGGCAGAGTGGTGGTCGGGTCACCGGGGAGGTGACAACTTTAGGTGTGTATATTAATATTCAAAGTCAGATTTTGTTTGCCATGTCTCGAGTAACCGTTTTTATGCATGTGATGTCTGTCAACATCGAGAGGGGTGGTCAGTGAATACACGCTCAGCGTGGGTATAGCTTATTGTAGATGTTTTTTCATAGTATACATGCTTTATTGATGTTTTAATGTTTGTCTATGCGCATGTAAACTCCCGCATGTCTGCTGGTGTGTGTGCGTGCGCGCCTTTTTGCGCATGGGTATGTCAATGAGAAGCTATGACAGCCTCTGTCAGCTCTGTCCAGATTTAGATGCCTGCTTGACCCAATTTGCATCCTACAGAGACATCTATCTATCTATCTATCTATCTATCTATCTATCTATCTATCTATCTATCTATCTATCTATCTATCTATCTATCTATCTGTCTGTCTGATGTGATGATATTTCTTCTCCCAGGGAAGTGAACACTGAACTGTATGTTGATCAACTGAAGAGAACGCTGTATAAAAATAGCATGCAACACATGCCGGGTAAGTGAACAGACAAACACACACACACACACACACACACACACACACACACACACACACACACACACACACACACATGCGGGTGCACAGATTATTTATTGAAATTTGATCAAGCAATTTGTCTCAGTGTTACAACCAACAGTGGCTCCAGTGGAGGGCAGGTTGCGTCGGAGTGTACCAAGCCTGCCGGCGATCAAGCCAGACAGACTGAAAACAGCTAAAGCACTGGTGGAAAAAGCAGTGAAGGTGATTTTAAGCACAAACTAGACTTCAGTATAACACCCATCTGTCATATTTGACTCTTTCTATCTGTCTTCCCAGTTGAGGAAAGTGTTTTCAGTCCAGGGACCCTATCCTGTGATCCGTGCTGCCTTATGGGCCAGAGGGTGGGTGGAACGACGTTTGCCCCATCCTGCCCAGAGAGCACCTCATTGCCATGGAGATGAGGAGGAGGATGGTGATGATGTTGATGTCATTGCTGGTGAGCAAAAATGGATGCTAAAGGTCCAGTGTGTAAGATCTAGGAGGATCTATTTACAGAATGTTGCAGAAATGAAATATTATACTGTATTTTCATGTGTACAGATGCAGTGTTCATATCGAAATCTCACTAGAGTGTTTATATACAATTTAGATACTGAGAAAAGAACGAGCATATAGTATAAGACCCTGCACACAGTGTTACTAACAAAGCACTACTCTCCTTTAAGCTCAGAGTATTGCACAATTATTTTAGATTTTATTATATTAATATGTTTTCCATGAGCTGTATTTCAATTAAAGAGAAATCAGTAATATTCTCTCCTATGTTAAAGCCAAAAGTGCAGGAGGGGGTGTAAATGTAACTGGAGCACTAGTTTAGATGGATAGATGGATACCCCTAGCACTGATAGATGATACATTGTACACGACATTACAGACCCCTACCTCAACATACCCCTCTACACATGAACGCCTGCATGCACACACACACACACACACACACACACACACACACACACACTCCCGCTCTCTCTCTCTTTTTCCTTATCTCTTTACAGAGAGAGTGGATGAAGGCGAGAAAGAGGAGAACCTTGATGACATGTATGACCTCATGGTAAGACAAAGTGAATCCACATGACACTGACATCTTGTAAGGTCTGAATGCATTTGAATGTGCCCTTATTGTTCGTCTCACATTACATTATTTCCACGTCCTTTTTTTTTTTTTCATCTTTCATTATGCATATGTGTATTTGAACTCAGTCAGCTCACTGACTTCACTTTTCCTCAACTTTTTTTCTAGTCTCGCCTGGTTCGAAACGAAACGACACATTTCTACTGGACAACACGTCGGGATGACATAGACTGTCGCACCTTACGGCATGATCAAATGACCAATCACTATGCAAACGCTGGGACGTTTACTACCAAGGTTTCATTTCAAAATGCAAGTTCCTTAACTTTGTCCATAGATAAGCCATTACTCTTTATCTCCTATGTACATATTTCTGTTTCTTTCAGGTGGGGCTCTGTGTGAATCTACGTAACCTTCAGTGGTTTGATACAGCAGATCCTGACACATTCTTCCCAAGATGCTACAGGCTTGGGGCAGAGGATGAAAAGCGTGCATTTATAGGTCTGCTGTATGGCTCTGTTACCACATAGCCAAGATTGTGCACTATCAAACATGCGATCATGTGAACAGGTCTAAATGCATTTATGGAAAAATCAGATCTGGATGGGATATGGATTAGGTGTAAATGGGGGTTATAAGTGGACTAGTCAAAGCCACTATCTTAGTTTTATTAGTGATATATTATCATCTTAAACAAATCCACATTCCCTTTCTCTCCGGTCCTCTCTTCTGTTTCCTATCCCAATAAAGAGGACTTCAGGAGGACAGCATGCACCAGCCTGCTGCAGCATGTGGTAGAGACAAGTAGATCAGGGAGAGATGGATCAGAGGACAAAGATCAAAAAGCCCCAAACGGTGTCCCTGATGGTAATAGATGCAGAATGAATTTAAACATGTACCTTTGACAATCAATGAGGTATCAAATTCTATGATACTAATCTTGTTTCTCTCTACAGAGTCGAATAATGCGGAGCGTCGATGTGTCGGTCCAGGAATGATCGACATGGCTTTGCACACGTGTGAAGAGTTTCTCAATGTCTTAGAGCATGGCGACATTGATGTAACCGCAGAAACACACCCCTCAGTGGAGGAACAGCAGTGGGCAGAGTTTCTGCAAGACTACTACATGGTTGTGCAGTGAGTATGTTCTCTCTGAGCTTCCTGAGTTTGCTAGAACAGCAAATGTATCTGCAGTACTGACAGTATAAGTCAGCTTATTAAATGAATAAAGGTAATTAAAAACCCTGACCAGAACAGTGTCAGAAGCATTATACATACAATATGTGTGTGTACGTAGTATGTATGTATGTGTCTAGAATTCATGTTAGGACTCAGGTTGGGGTTAAATATAGTCAGTGGAACCGTACAGCATGTTCCAGTATCATATGACTGTACATTCAAATAGCATCAAACATACATGATGCTGAATGCTAATATTTATAGTGCCTTATTTTAGCAGTTGGTAAACAGGAAACTGCAGGACGCAGTCTGCCAACTCTATTTCCCTTGTGCATTACATTGGACGACGGTGTTCATTAACACCACAGTGAGAAGTGGTTCTACAGTGTTTTTTTCTCATGTTCAGTTTTGAACATTCTCATAATCAGTGGGCAGCCTACAAGCTGGACATTGATACTGATGAAGCAAAGATATCAGCATGTATACAAGAGGTCTTTGAGACATTGGATAACCAGCACAATCGCTGTTTGGAATAAAGATTAATAGTAAGATTTAGTAAATCTCTACATTAATAAACTCAATTTGTGGGTTTAATGTTTGCGTGCAGTGAAGGCGCATCGATCACGTGTAGCAGTGTGTTTGTGGAGCGCTGCCAGGCCATGTTAATCAGACTGCAAGAGGTTTGCCCTCAACTGGACACAGACGGTCTGAATAACATCTGGATCATCAAACCAGGTGCCATGTCAAGAGGACGAGGTGAGGCTTTAATTTGTAATAATGATAATAGATACATATATTCATCTTTTAGCTCTACACAATACTGAAAGAATCTTAAAAAACACACTGTTGTTTTTTGTGAGGTGTGACATTTGGGTGTTACTATCACTTCCTTTTGATAATATCATAAAATGATAATGCACATACAGTATATGATGATACTACTGTACTATTCCCCTCAGCTTCAGCAGTTTTGATTTGTTTATTTTACCCTCATGTCACATCAACCTCCTAGGTATTATGTGTATGGATCGCTTGGATGAGATTTTGGCACTCGTGGACAGTGACAGAGCCTTGACCAAGGAGAGCAAGTGGGTGGTTCAGAAATACCTGGAACGTCCTCTGTTGGTCCATGGCACCAAGTTTGACCTCCGTCAGTGGTTCCTTGTCACCGACTGGAACCCTCTGACTGTCTGGTTCTACAGAGAGTGCTACCTGCGGTTCTCCACCCAGCCCTACTCAACAAAAACTCTGGACAGGTCAGGCAGCGGGTCAGACAAAAGAGAAAAACTAATTTTGTACATGTACTTGACCTTTACTGTTTCCTGTATCTAGAGTGCTTTTCTGTGGGATTGATTTAACAATGCAAGTAGGGCGTTTTACACTCAGCTTCATGACCTTATCACCTTTGTTTTTTTCCCTCAGTTCAGTCCACCTGTGCAACAACTCCATCCAGAAACACTTCCAGCCATCCCATGATCGCCATCCAGGAGTGCCTGAGGACAATATGTGGTCCTGCTCTCAGTTTAGGTCTTTTCTGCAGCAACAGGGCCGTGGGGCAGAGTGGGAGTCAGTGGTGGTCCCAGGTATGCAGCAAGCGGTGGTCCGTGCCCTGCAGACAGCTCAGGATCTGATTGAACCCCGCAAGTCAAGCTTTGAGCTCTATGGAGCTGACTTTATGTTGGGCAGAGATCTGAGGCCTTGGCTCCTGGAGATCAATGCCAGTCCGACTATGGCCTGTTCCACCACTGTGACTGCTCGCCTCTGCCCTGCTGTGCAGCTGGACACACTGAGGGTTGTGCTTGACCGACGGACTGATCCTAGTGCTTACACAGGAGGCTTCCAGCTAATATATAAACAGGTTGGAATATCTTTTCATACAATGCCCAAAGGCAACACATGCTCAAATCGAGTTCTATAATTTGATTCGTGTTTTTATCGCCCTCCCAGGCCGCAGTGGAAGTTCCTCAGTATGTGGGAGTGAACCTGATGGTGGAAGGGGCTCCCATAAGGCGATCCAGACCTCCACTAAATAGACAAAATATTATTTCTAACCAACCTCTCACCATCCAGTGCCCTTCAGGGAAGTCATCATCAGAAGAGGTTGAAACCGCACATCATAAAGCAGCGGGTCGGAAATCCTCTGCACTCTCCACTTTTCAGTTGCCTCGTTCAGGCAAGGAGAACCGAGCTGATGGGGAGAAAAAGAGGCAGCTGATATCAGCATCTCCTAAGAGGGAATGCGAGGGGAGAACAGAAGTTCAGAATACGTCCTGTGTTCGCAGGTCCGGTCGCAGTCTGGTATCTGAACAGCCTCTGGTGCTACACACTGAACCTCAGAGGAAAGCACGACGATTGGGTTTGAGCCTTGGTGCCAATGGGGCAATTCTGGTCCCAAGGAGCCTTTCCTTTTCTCTCAGCCCACCTCAGAACATTTCAGAGTGTAAATCTCAGCCCATCCCAGGTCATGGATCAAACATCTCCAGATCCTTCTTTCCCCAGACAGTTTTTGAGCCCCAACACAGGACTTCTACCCGGGTCTTTCCTTCACTCCGAGGTCCCCTCCCTACCCTGCAGGTCTTGAGCTTGCGACCAAACATTGTAGCTGGAACCACTGCCTCTCGCAATACAAACGTGTCTTCTCATCCCAGTGTCCACAGGCATCAGATGATCCTCTGCTCTCGAAGGCAAAGAGTGGCCAAAGGAGAGTGCTCAGGAGAACCTTAACGCTATAGTGGTGTTGAGCATTAAGAAGATGGAAAGCGAACAGTAGTTAGAGGTTTTGTCAGCAACTACATTGTTATTAATTTAGATTTTGATGAGTTGATGCCTCATGAACAACGTATTTGTTTTATATGTGTTTAGAAACTCAAGACAATCATGGTCAAATCATTCACATTTAAATATGTAACATCAAAGTGAATATGAGTCATTTTAACTTCTTGTATTAGTAGTAAATTGTTACACTTTATATATATTCCAGTGGCATTTTTTTTTACTGGAATATATATAAATGTTTTAAGATTAAATTATGAATGTAACAGCAAACAAGATTGTGTTGAAGTCCTTTTGTATGAAAAAAAACAAACAAAGAGAGTTCATTTATCTGTCCAGTGTTTGCTGAGATGACTGTGTAGAAAATTATGGAGAGAAATGATCACTGGAAAAATATGTTTTATGTTAATATTTTCAACACCAGCAGGTGGCGATAAAGACTCAATGATGTCGCTGCTTATCAGAGTCCAGAGTCTTTCTAGGAGAGGGAATGAATTAGAACAAGCTTGGTGGTCCTTATCCAGATGTTGGTACATTTTCAGCAACACCTTGTTTTTTTCTGGCCTTTCAGCATCTTTATAAACAATAAGTAATCAAAAAATTAATGTTTCAGAGCACTGAGAGAGAGCTACAGCAGTGTCAGTGCTCATGAAATGGTTGACCACTGTTTGATCAACAGACATTTCCCAAATGATTTAGAGACTTATACACATTTAATTATATAAGAATAGTAGTTGCATAGCAGAAATAGTTGCATATTATGCACACGCATTAACCACTGATCCCCGAGGACCCAACAGCAGTGTTTGAAAGCTATAGAAATCAGTCTGGCTGAAAAACTGGGTATGCTACACCCCATAAAATCAGCTTGCAGATGGAATCTCATGACAGCAATAAAACAAGTAAATTCTCCTCGCACAAATGAACGGAAATAAACCAAAGATAATGACTTTAATGTAGGAGAAACTCATGACATTTCAGGGTGCACCAGATACGAAGTGAAACAACACTCCTACAGATCTGAAATGACATAATAATGAGTTTGTGAAGTTTGAGCTTTGACATCAGAAACGCTGGCAAACGTTGGTGATATCTGTGTCTATAAACCTTGACGATCGAAAGTGCTCGCATAGATGACAGATGTGATTGCACAATGTGCGATATCGGTTGTAGTATTTGTTGTGATTTATGCGTCTTACTTGTTTTGACGTATCGTATTGTCTGTATATTCTGATGCGACAGAGGGATGTCGCAATTCTGGCACAGCAGTTCATATTGAATCACACAGCCAATAAGAAACATGCCTCCCCTGTCAAGGCTGTTGACGAGATGCAGATGGATCCTGATTATTGCCTCAGGAGATTAACCGAAACTGTTTACGCTCATGTGTTCACTTGTTGTTGTATTAGTGGGCACAGACGGTTAACCAGCAGGAGAGCCTGGCTACGGATCTGCCATTACATAAGTGTTCTTTGTGACATGCGTGTTGTGGCGCTGAACTAAAGCTGAACAGATTGGATTTCACTGCTATTTGTATTCGCACACACACACACACACTTCTATTTCAAATACATTGAGTCGATGCAATTTCCACGGGAAAAAAAAATACTTTATTATTACACTTATATAATGTATATCAACATTTATAGACAAAATATGTACATCAAACATCTTTCATGTAGGTCCCAAAATATAAAATCTCAAGTACCTCTTTCTATAGAAAACTAGTCTTCTGGTAAAACTTTTACATTCACTTCTCTCTCCTTTGACTCCTTTAATCATAACGTAGTACAGAGAATAAAACATCTGAGATTTATCAGCTTTTCACAAGTAAAAGGCAACAGCAAGAACAAACACCAGGTTTGACTTGAGCAGAAACAGATGCATGACCAGGTCCAGCACAGTGCTACAGTATGTACACAGTTTCTGAGTACACGACGTACAATTGTCCACACGCTGTCCACCTTCTATCCCACCGGATGGACAGGAGTGCGAAAAACAGGTATCAAAAATAGAAATGTACAAGAAGTCTATGAACAATAATTACAGAAAATCCATCTTAACGGTCTGTTTGTTAATGAAAAACAAGACTTCTCTTTCAGTGTGGTCATGTGTGAGCCCATTCGTTCATCCATACATCAGGTGTACCCTTACTCTCGTCTGTACACACTTGAGGAAAAAACCCATGTGTGGTTCCAGTCATCATAGTGTCTGGTTTGATGGGCATTTTAAAAAGTGATACCTAGGAAACAAACTCTGGGTGAAATTTTACCGCTGACATTTGAGGCAACACTTTCTGAAGATGGCGTGTCTCTATTGCAACAGCTACAAGTGAGATGAATCAGTGTCATCGGCCTTTATTCTTTAACAGCAGCATCTAAAATCGTTCTTTACATTCAACCAAGTGCGTATGTGTGTGTGTTTTTATGTGTGTGTGTGTGTGCAGGGCAGGTCCAGTTTATATGATACATTTGCACTGAGTAATACCACTGAGCATTAAACATTCAGCCAGAGCTTTGCGCCCTCTGAGCGTGGATGGATGTTGCTCTCCATCTCTTCTTGATAATTTCTACAAGTTCTCTTGTTTGCCGTTTGACCTCCAGACGGAAAAAACAGAGGACAGAAATAGGGATAGATAATGGAAAGGCTCAGTCATGTTTTCATTCCCACTTCTGTCTTCTGTCTCTGCTACTGGGTACTAGAACAGGATCTTCTCTTCACCCGTCTTCTCTTAAACTCTCAGTCTTTGGTTTCCAGGTTGAGGGGTGGTACCTGCTTTAGTGCCTGAAGGAGGGCAGGCGAGTCCATGGGGGTCTGAGATATGGCTGGGGCTGGAGAGCCTCCCCTGGGAGACAACACTAGCTGAGGTGGAGGCGGTCGTTCGCTGGGCATGGCGGGTGAAGAGCCTCCCATGCCGGGGTAGAGCATGGGCATGGCTCCGGGGTACCAGCATTTCTCCAGCATTGGCAGGTAGGCTGCAGCAGAAGGTGGAATGAGGTAGAAAGGCATGCAAAGGGGATGTGGAGGAGGTGGATGATTGGGGGATACGCTCATGTAACTACCATAACCGCTAGAGGACGATGACGATTCTCCGCCTGAGAGGAGCTCGTCTTCAGACGACTCCACCCGGGGTCGTTTGTGGCGCGGCTCGTCATCTTCCTGCTTGATGCTGGAGCTTTGCCTCTCACCCAGCACTCGCTTGAGCTGGCTCTCCTGAACGTAGTAATCTGGACGTCCCTGTTGCGCTCCGGATTCTGCCTTCTCCAGCTCTCCCCCATAGCCGCTGTCCGTGTCCGTATCACTGCCACTCTGCTCGCTGCTTGCTGGTGCGTATGCCCGCTGGATGACAGGTACACAGTTCCTTCCATAACCCTCGCTGGGTTTAGGGGGTAAGCTGGTGGGCATCTCCTTGTGAGGTTGGTGCTGGTGGTAGCTAGGAATCTCCTCGGGTCTAGGGCTGAGAGGTGTGCGGGGTCGGGCTGGACTTTGCAGCACCTCTGCAGCTAACTTGTGGAGGTGATTGATCGCATGGGACGGCGTGAAGTCATCATCGGTCTCGTGATTGGCTAGATACTGAAGAATCTCCTTGGCACACATGTGGAAGCCAGAGCGGAACATCTCTTCTGACTTCTCCTGGTTGACAGGAGGCTGCTCTGTAAACCCAACAAGAAACCGCACAGTCAGAAAATTCTGTAATTCGACATGGATGTAGCAATCCTGACTTTGAGTCTCTTTCCCAACAACCACAACTATATTTGAAATCACTTATTTGCCTGCACGTCGGTATAATCCTGTCATTGTGTATTCATCTCGGTTGCTTATTTGCATTCTGTCCAACAAAACCATCCTGTTCCACATGTATATTTGTGTGTGTGTGTGTGTGTGTGTAAGCCATTTTGCAGCTCACCAATTTGCATGCCGCTCTGCAGAGCGAGGATCTTCTGCTGCTGTTGCTCCAGGAGAGACGTGAGGGCTTTCACATGCTTGAGTGTGAGCTCTAAAACCACAGCCTTCTCCAGATGGCCCAGAGTCTGTAAGGAACACACACACACACACACACAGAGTCAGCACATCACCTCCTCACCTCTTACATAACATAGAGACACTAAGCTTCGCCGTCCATGCACACATGATCTTGGCTGTCCTTTTTTTTTTTTTGCGAACAGCATCGGCAGTAAATAATAAGGGCAAAGAGACATATTTAATGATATGAAATGTTATAAATTGAACAGATAATATCCAGTGTGGAGTGTTAATTATACTTGTATTAAATTTCATGTGGATTAGAGTTTTTTTTTTGTGATGATTTTTAGATGACACGTCTGTCATTCACTGACTGCTGACGCACTCTGAGCGCACAGGGTGTAATAGCCCCGCGCAGCCACTCGATGGTGCATGCCACTCAACACACTGAATCCCATTACCACCACCACCCCCCTCCTCCTCCTCCTCCTCCGTGCTACAGCATGAACTTACCGTGAGTTTCAGGTGCTCTGGTAATAAATCTTTCAACTGAGCGATGCACTCGTTTATCCGGTCACGCCTTTTCTTCTCAATAAGTCTGTGAGGCAGCTTGTAGGTTTCCTGCAAGAATAAACAGTAATGTTTTGTGTTTTTTAGGGTGGGTGGGTGTTTTAATTCAAAGCTGATCCTGGAGCGCACAGTTAGCTCTTTATGATCAGAGGCAGTCACACCGACAGGGAGGACTCCAGCAGTTATGTCATAGCAGAAATTAGGTCAGCCATTTATGGGGACTACAGGACTAGTGCCAGCCTAATTCCTTGTTAGTTCACACCCTACAACAAAAGTGAACAAGTTGGCATGAGACAAAGAGAATAACGGACCTTGCTCTCCTCTCCTCTCTTCATCCCTCGCCTGGGTTTATAAACATACATCGGGAAATCCATCCTAAAGAAATAAAAAAAAACAACAACAGTGAGGTTTGGTGACGGCTACAGAATAAATCATATATGGAAAAGGCTGCACAGTCTGGAGAAAGATTATTATTTATTTTTTTCAAAGTATAACTTACCCCTGCACGTCTGACAGATCAGCCTGGTGTTTGGACAGAGGAGGTGGCTGCGCGCTTGGAATTCGCTCCATTCTTTTTTTACTCCAATTACGCAGTCAGCCGTCGAGGTACTTTTCCAATGCGGTCACAGATAAATACGCATTTATTTACGCGTGATAAAAAAACAAAAAAAACAAGCTGAAGTTAAGTGATTTTTTTTTCTTTTCTTTAAAAAAAAAATCTATACTAAATTATTATGTTTAATACCAGTCTTGGTAATGCTGAGGTTATTTTTGGTATGATGGTTTTAAAGTAAGTCCTTGCGTGGTCCCCGCCGCAGAAGGAACCCTCTTGGTGGCGCGTTGGGAAAGTGGGGGAGGACAGAGCGACGAGTTAAATAAACCCTCTGACTCTGCGCTCAGCCTGACCTACCTCTGTCACATGAGGCTCACGTGTTAAACGGCGCTGTATCCTCGGCGGAGGGACGGCCCACTTTCTCCCGATAAGCAGCCTCAGTGGGCGGACGGCGGCGGACGTCAGAGCAGGGGGCGGTGCGTGTCCGATCCCGTGTACCACCATGCTGAAGTGTATGGAAACAAGGCTGCGCTCGCCACGGCTCGGGGAACGTGCTGGCAGGGGACCAGAGCAGGAGTTCAACAGGCCCGGGGCACGAGAGGCGAGCGGGTTTGATACCCACTGCCAACACAAACGGACAATTAACACAATTAAAACACTGTAGCAGCCACTGGCATAAACAACATCCTGCAGGATTATTATACAGCAGCGATGCTGCAGAATGCCACCGAGTGCATTGAAGTTACTTTGAGCTGAGTGCTTTATTCAGGTTATTAGAAATGTTATGAACTCTGTGCTCAGAGGACATTGATCAACCTTTCATATTTTTTTTAATCAACATTTCTTTAATTATGTAGGAACAATAGACACTCTATCAGGTTAGATAGTATTACCCAAATAATAATAATAAGTTTCACCAGTTATTATCTATTTGCACAAAGCAGGTGAGCTACAGTATCGGCAGTGAGGAGAACCACGTGCACCTGTGCGTGGATGAGCGTGTGTGTGTGTGTGTGTGTGTGTGTGTGTGTGTGTGTGGAGTCCGTGTTTGTTGTCATGAGGCGGTGCCGGCTGTCACGTTGATCTCCTCATGGCTCCTTGAGGCTGCTGGGCGGAGCAGGGCAGCTCCAGCACATCCAGCACAGGGCAGCTGCACCTGTCTGCTGCAGGCTACAAGCACACATCACACCACTCCACCTTTTTTTTTTATTCTTTTGTAATGCAGATGCAAATTTAGTTTTCTTATAGCAAATGAAAACAGGTTGGTAGGAATAAAATATCTAACACTCATTTTCTCTACATTAATTGGGCATTTATACATACATATATAAATATAAATACAATGGGGTTTGATTATGTCCTAACAAATTTGATACACAAGGGCATTACCACTGAGTCATGGCCTATAATTAAAGATAATCACCCTTATATATTGCCTATATGTAGTTGTCGCATACATACAGCCACATAAGCGTGGCTTCATTTCACATGCAATCATCACTGTGCAAAAACCGTCTATTCTTTCATCAGCCACATTAAGTTCCATAATCTGTAATTCTGTGCATTAATTAATTAATTAATTAATGACCTCATGAAGCAAGAATGGACGAGGTTTTGTGAAGCTGTAAGTCATTTCATCCAGCTTTCCTGATTCGACCACATGTGTCTCTCATGATTTCAGGCTGGAAATCCCATTTAGGAAAATAACTGCTGTTTTTTTTTAAAGATAGGAACACAGCACAGGCAGTGAGTCTAGGCAGTGTACAGTAGTTTGTTTTAATCATAATCACAATTAAGTTAGATGCATTTAGATCATTTTGACTACTTTTTCCCCCTGTTTTTCCTCCTGCATGCTACAAGATAGTTTTGATCTGACACAGATAAAGAAAGGAGGCCTTTGTCACGGTAACAAGTGAGAGCTTCATTCCTCGCTTTTTCAAGATTCACATCCTATAACCATGTCAATTAGTTTAATTAAAGGTTTAATTGGTTTAGAAATGGGACAAGGACTCAGTAGAAATTTACTACAACACAGTGATTCAGAGGTAATTAAATAACAGCAATGATGGAAGGCCCCATAAAATCAATCTAGACAAATATAACACAATTTATCACTGAACTAGATTTTTTTTAAAATCCTGACAATAGTACCCTTTTTAGTCTATTTTAACATTCTTGGAAAACACATTTTGCCCTTCCCCTAACCCTTTCGTTATGATTGAAGAGAAATGTCAAGGTGTTCGTTATTAGTCACAAGCTTTATATTTAGGTTTGTTGTAAACTATATGTATAATATACTATCTGCCCTTAGAAAATCACAATAAAAAAAAGGCAGTTTCATAATTTCTAAAGTCGCCCTGTGTTGTAACAAGATCCCAAAAGGTCAAATTAAAAGTGAATTATATGCAACTTCTGTATGTGCTCAACATGCTTACACATTTCATCACACGAGATAAGCGCACTTCCTCACTTGCAAACCACAGATAACATTTCAGAGTTCATCAGCAGGCAAATTCTTAAATTTACTTCTCCGTAAGGCTACTCATTTATCTGACTGCAGCACTTCAGTTAACAACAAATAAGATGCGCTTAAAGAAAAAATGGCCTTTGACTCGACCCTTTAACACTCACCAACGGCATCATTTTACACACTTGTTTATTTAAATAGACTCCAAGAATGGAATGTACATTCAGACACAAACTATTAGTATAAAAGTTCAGTTTGGTCAAGCAGCACTCCAAATGACATCTATTAGTCCTTCTTTTTTTCCCCTTCACATACACCCAAACACTCAAACACTCATTCTCTTGTGGATCTTTTACAAAGTGACCAAGCAAAAAAAAAAAAAACGTAACGATCATTTGTGTGCTACAGAAAATATCAGTGCTTTAGGATTAAATTAATGAAAGGAAGATTAAATAATTCAGTGCAGAGAAGAATAATGAATCAAATTTTAACGTTTCTCCCAAAGATCGAATAAGTTTGGTTCAACACTGTGACTCTGTTATTAAGCACAACATGGAATCGGCTTCAGAGTGAAGCTGTAACATGATTTTCCTCTTTCTGTTCAGTAGGTTTTATGTGGTTCATTATTCAAAAATATTTATAGAAAAGGTTCCAACAGGTCAATATTATTTCTTTTGACATTTCAATGTCCCCTCAGAAGTCTCTGTCCTGGAATTAACTTTCATTTGAGACAGAAAAAAACAAAAGTATGAAAGTGATAGCTCGAGATAAAAACAAAACACTGTATAGGTTTCATATCAGCATTAAGAAACTCTGTAAAAGTGTGATGACCTCTTCGGAGTTGTTTACAGGTGTTGTTTTTCTTTCATATTTTAAATAAAAGTTAGTATAATTTTAAATATAAAAAGCAAATACCAGTTCCCAAAAATAGTTCATTGTCATTCAGACATTGCATATCGTTAAGTCTTCATATTGCCTATTGCTGACAAAAAGCAAAAAAAAAAATTAAATAATGTGTCGTAGAGTTCAAACAAACCTTCAAATCCACATGTGACCTGAGTTTGCTGGTGCAACATCGAGGACAACCCTCAATACAAGGCCACTTGAGAGGAATACTCCCTCAGGAACAATGGCTGAACTTTGGCATGCTGTTAGTATGGTACAATGCAGAAGGCATTCAGGGTTGTAAAGTGTTTTTCCATCTCCTAAACCTACAGGACTGGCTCCTCAGGTCCCGAGGCACTTGGTGCTCTCTCTCTACCCAACACAGACACATCCACACTACAGACTGTGAGTAACATACTCAGATAACTTCCACTTCAAACAGACACTCAGAAGCACACATGTCGTAGAAACACTTATTGTAGGAGCATCTGGTGAAGTATACAGTCAGACATCGACCTACTGCACATACATACTGGAGACGGACACGTTATTTTGGCATCCTCCTGTCTAACATGTGGTACACAGTCAGGAGTGCTCAGGCACTAGTGAAACTGGCCCCCAGGGGCCCTCATGCAGGCTGCTGAGGATTGATGTTCATGTGAGGGGGATGACCAAGAAGACCAATTCGTTGCTTCTGCTTCCTCTGTTCTGTCATCTGCACAGGGGAAACAAAGAAAAAGAACAGTTTCCATTGGCCTCGCCTCTGTACTCTGGCATGGGTTCATAAAACCGCACTGTAGTTTCAAGGTACCCTGCGGAGGAGCAACATGAGCAGGAAGCAATGTTTTGTACACGTGCTGGAGCTTGCAATCTGGCAAACATAGATGTAAACAATGCACAAAAAAGTGTTAAAAAAAACAAGTCGTGGTTCTTGGGGGTGGTATGTTATTCTTGACTCCTGGAGGTTAGTGCACCTGGCCAAGAAATAGTCTGTCACATAACATCCTTTAAAACCACAACTTGACATGTTTTACACTAGTGTTTGAACCACAAGGCTGCTGCTATAGGTTCAGATTTACCATACAGTCATGAGTGGTATCAATCATCTGCTTCTCAAGAAAGTACAGTAGAAGTAGAAACTATTCATTTAAGACTCTCAGGCAACTGTGTGTCCTTTAATAGTGATATATTACAGTACATATATGGTATTGCACTTTTTTTGGGCCTTTTATGCCTTTATTGATAGGACAGCTGAACATAGACAGGAAGCAGAGAGAGGGGGGGTGACACGCAGTAAATTAGCCGTCTGATGCGGGATTCGAACCGGGGCCAGCTGCAGCGAGGACTATAGCCTCCACACATGGGGCGGCTGCTTAACCCACTACGCTACCGACCGCCTTGCACTTTTTTTTTTTTATGTATGCATTAACAAAGTCATTGAAAGACAGTAGTTATTAACGTAGGCTGTCTGATTCACCAGTTCCATAATGGGTAAGAATGGTCATGAGTAATTATTGACCTTTAAAAAACGGTCTGAGGAAAACCGAGAGTGCCGTTTAAATGGAGGCAAAGGAGAAAGAAATCAACTAAACGAGGGTGTGTGTGTGTGTGATTTACTGTCACATGATATACCTGCTCCTTGAGCTCAGTCAGCTGCCCGGACAGGTTGGACACCAGCCTCATGGTTGACTCCAGCTTCTCCTGCAGGTTCCTGATTTCATTTTGCTCCCCCTCTGCATCGCTGCTCACCAGTGACATGGCACGCATCCGAGGGAACCAGTCCAGGTTGTGCTCCTGTGAATCGACCAAGGATATGAGCCACTGAGTTTTGTTTGTTTTTTTCCCCATTTAGAATTGTTTTGCTAGGAGTTAATTAAATTGGAGTCAAGTCAAAAAAGTACTGGTAGTTTTAAGAGGAAGCTGCTGCTGTTTTGCAACCAGGAGCTTAAATTTGAGCTACAAATGACACTGGTCCTAAATCTTTGGTTGAACCAGTTTGCATGGTATTACTGCTGCAGGAGTAACAATAGGGAGTGAGTGATCTCAGACTGAGCGATAATGGAAATCCCGGTGAACTGACCTACGATTCTTTATCTTGCTTTGATCAGTTTTAGGGTTGTACTGTCTTGTTCCGCTGACTTCCTGTTTGTATGCCAAAGTCTGTTAGTGTCATTAAATGCGTATGACCGGTATGCCTGTCAACTGAGATTAGAAAAGAGGAACACATTACTGTACTAAGGTGTGTGCGGCACGCCGGTACATGTTTACAAGTCTGAGTCAGTAGCAAAGCCTAATGAAGTCTCTGATCAAAGTTGCTGCGGTGAAAACGTGACACAAAAAGAAACGCCCATCTCTCTGCTCTCTCATTCAAAGATTGCTGCACCAGACTTTCATCTACGTAGGAAGCTGAGGCACACACAAATTCCAGAGAATGGCTTTGAAATGATGAAGGCACAACGATGAAATATATAAATCATCAGGCAGGGAAGTGACTCAGCAGAGCAGACAAACATTTCTCTGTTATTCTATCCCGACTTCATGCAGCATGCGGATAACTGTTACTCCAAAGGCAGCATCGTCTGATACTATCTGAAACTCATTTACAAGAAAAAAAAGATAGGCATGATCTGTTTTTTTTAAATTGTATTTACCTTGATCATTTCTGCCACGTAGCTCTCGGGGCCTGTGTATTCGGTAGAGTCTTTAACTTTTACCAGGACAATAAAGAATAGGTAGTGCCACATGTTGTGCTCCTCTTTGATGTGCTCCTCGAAAGTCACCGTCTTGTTGTCGAACTTGTCCCGCTCCAGGCCTGTAGAGAGGCAATAACACAAACTATTTATGATGTAAAGTTGCAATATGTTTAAGAAAGAAAAAAAAAGATAGTCTCCCAGTTTCTGTGATGTGGGGAGGTGATGAGAAAATAGTAAGTTAGAGTTACAGTATATCCAGAAAGTCTGAAGTCTGATGTAAATGTCTCTTTTGCATGAGACCTGACAACAAACTACATTTATAAATTATCTGTATCAGTGGGAAAACTGACATTATCTTGCTCAACATAAAATATTGTGGGTAAGTTCTTCAGTTATATATATATATACAGTATATATAGAAATATAACAAAATGCAGAAAATCTGAATACAATGCAACATAAAGCAGGGTTCACTCAAAAACAAGTACATCCGGACTGAATCACCCCAGATGAACGGAGCTTGTGTCGTGTCCGTGACAGACATGAAATGGCACATTTTGCTTACTTTGCAGGTAGGCAGTAATAAAATGAGGAGAGTAACACAAGGCATGTTTTTGCTTCGGGGATTTTTGAGGTGGATTTGAAAAGCAAATTATCTGCTATATGTGGTCTGTCTGTTTGCTTCACACTTTATCATTTTCTAAGTAGTGTGATGTTTCACAACTTTCAGCAGTCACGTCAAACAGGCTCCAGTCGATATGATTCACACGTATTCTGTTGGCCTGTAAAATTATTCACCTTGTCATGTGGATTGGAACAACTCATGTGTCTTGTAACTTATCAAACAAACTGGACTGATGTTGATCCTTAAAAATAAATATTCACATTCATTAAATTCATTTTTAGCCACAAGTAAAACCAAGTGATTCGAAACCAAAAGAATAAAAACCAACAGGTGGTGGGAGCATTTTAATTTTATGTTCGGAAATCCATAACATTAGTACAAAACCTGTGTGCGGTGTTATTGAGAGGATCATCAACACGTTCAGTCAAGCTCCTCTTTATGTTTTTCTCAACAAGATGGAGATTGAAGCTGTGAGGTTGAGCCTGATTCATTTCTATAGGTAATCTCAGCCGACTCGCACAGGAAGTCCACAATGTAAATCAATCATTGGCACCAAACCCTATGTTCTAAAAACTAATAGAAAATTGAGAGAGAGAGACAGAGAGACAGAGAGACAGAGAGAGAGAGAGAGAGAGAGAGAGAGATCGATGGCTTATAAAACCAAGCCGGAGGATGGAGAGCCACTTAAGCCTGTTGGAGGTCGGCTCCTAATCTCTGCATCTCCTGTTCTCTTGCGGTCCTTCTGGAAACCATAGAGACGGCAGCTCCCCCTGTGGCCTGGCTTTCTTTAACATGAGTGAGTCAGAGCCGATGGCAGGCTGGGTGACATAATGCTGTTCTCGTTCCATATGTTTACCACTTGTCCTGACTCGCTTGACCCAACATACGCAGGCACACACATGTTCACATACGGCATGTACTGCTGGGCTCACACACAAACACATACTGCACTGTCGCACACACACACACACACTCAGTAGCATGTACTCATTCAGGCACTTGTTTTACGTGTAATGTACATATAAGGAAATGCAGTTGAGGCTTACACAGAGGCGCAGAGTTTATCAGTGAGGTTGCACAAAACATATGGTATGAAAATTAAGTATCTGAGTGGGAGAAAAAGTGTGTGCGTGTGAGACAGACATGAATTATGGAGGCGAGCGGAGCAGTGGCAGGAAGCTCTCATGACTCAGCCTTCTTTGGAACGACAGCAAAGTGAAAAAGGGGGAGGAAGAGAGGAAGGCGGGAGGGGAGGGGAGGAGGGGGGGTTCTGCTACAAACTGTACACACCTTTAGAGACGTACTTACCAGAAAACCACAAACGAACCAAGAAATCAAAAATTCTGAAAAGGGGAATTTGGGAATGAACCAAGTGTGCATGAGGTGCATTGTGGAAGTGTATCACTGACGCACGAAAACACACAGAGCCCTCTCCCAACAACAGAGCGCAGTCCTACCAGGCCGGCATGGTGCCCTTTTGATTAGGGAAGTAATTATGTTACTGGAAAGTTAAGGTTTGGCAATATGTGACAATATGCTCGAGCAAAAATATCCCAGCACAAGCTACTGAATCCACTGCAAAGGCAGCCGTCACATAAGATAAAAGGTTATGCATAACTAGTAAATAAATGTACGTCTAAGGTAAAGAAAGAAAATCAACAGTTAAAAACACAAAAGCTGTCACAGCGTACAAACTGGAACCAACACATATTTTCCATTTCTCTTTTTCCATCGCGAATATTTCCTGTTGATTAAGAAAATGTATTAAGCAACTAATAGTTTTAGCTCTAGTCAGCTTTACAAAGTGCAAGTGCCATGTAGGAACTGAACCAAAAAACAAACAGCCTACATGTATTCTAGTAAGAGTTCAGCTGAGAGGTCTTACCACAGATGAAGCAGGTCGTTTTCAGGACTTCTTCTTTCTTCTGTTTTTCACTCCTCAGGTCAGCGAAGGTGTCGATGATAACACCAAAGATGAGGTTGAGGACAATGATGATAACCATGAAGAAGAACAGCAGGTCGTATATCACTCTGGCTGCAAATAGCGGCTCCTGGGCAGGTAACAGGAAAAAGGTGTTAAATGCAGAATACAGGTCACTGTGCGTGTACCACATGACCTCCCAGTACTAGTAATATAGTAAAAAAAATTAAATAAAAATAAGATAATATAATATACTATACTATAAAATATATCTATAAGATAATATACTAAATATAATAATTAAAAATAATATTACAATGAAATATTTGGAATGTGATTTTCAAGTATTCGTTTCAATATCTGACTGCTACTTAGTCATGTTCTTGTATCAAATGTAACAAAAATAGTAAGCAGAACTAAAATGAATTGTTAAAAAAAAAAAAAAAACTGCAGTCGTGGCTCCAAACGGGAAATATTAGAAAGACAAGTGCGGATCAGAAGTACTGCTGTCCAACAAATTATCTCTGGTTCTTGAACTTTACTGTTCAGTCAACAATAAATCTAATCTAATCTAATCTTATACTAATCTTTATATTAGTAGTAAACCTGCCTGCTGTGTAAACTGTCTATAACTGAATAGGGTCGGACTACACTACTGTGTTTTAATGTCTGTCATAACAGTGTTTACGTTGAGAGCCCATTTTTTAAATATTTTCTGAGGTGGTACACGGTGTAAAAAAGTTTAAGAAACATTGGTGTAGCTGAACCTGAAGGTGGACAGTGCTGCCACAGCCTTTCTTAACTAGAAAATTATAGCCACACACATTTTGAAACTTTAGTGTGTTAAGAGTAAAGAGTAAAAAAAAAAAAAAAAAAAAAAAAAGTAAGAAAGGTTGCTCCATTTAAATGCATGACCCAAAGGCCAAGTCTTTACATAAACATGTGTCAGGGATGATGTTATGGGTCTAAAACAAGGTTAACCTTCGTCATCATGCATGTTAATGGAAACACAAGACCACAGTTGAAACCTGCCAGATGCTACAGTAACAGAGACGACAGAAAGCCGGCAGGTCAACCCGACGCAGCCTGATTCTGTACGTAGGACACGGTTTAAGGCCCTACTTTTTGCAACACGGAAGAGAAACGTTGATTTTATAGATACAACGGACTTCAATGTCGACATAAGCTCTTTGAAGAGTTTCATTTCCATTCATAGTCATGGCCTTTTTAAAGTAAGGAGGTGAGCTTGTCTCTGAATGCATTCAACAGAAGGGAAATACCCTGCTGATGAAGTCAAACAATCATACTCACACTTACATAGGCTTTAAAAAAAGTATCATTTATATTATAACATTCAAGCAACAGGGTACTTCTATCACACTTTAGTATTGCCTAAGTTGCTGTGTGTTGTGAATACGTGAGGCATATATTCACATCCTCTTTTGACATCATTAGTGGTTGAGCCTGAATTTCGGTAGAAATCTATTTTGAGGTTCAATTCTCACACAAGGCGGAGGCACTACAGCTGTATGGAACTTGCGAAACCTCAATGCTTTTGAAATAAGAAAGAGAGTTCAGCTCAGATGGGCTCATAGCCAGCTCACATGACTCGTGCTGCAGCTGCGGGTGTCACACCCTCTGAGTCCATAGACAAACACAAGAGAGGGGCCTAATCAGAGTTGCGTGTACCTCTTTGGAAGGCTTGCGGAGAACATCCCCAACACCACCTCCACTTCTCAAGCCATGACTCAGCACAGTGACGATGCACATGAGTAGAGAGTCGCACGTACGCTCCATGTCGTCGTCTTCCTCATTGTTACTCCCATGTTCTGAGGAAAAATAAAGGAATTCTTTAGTCTAATCATTCACAATGCTGCAAAACCAGACCTTCAAAAAGGAAACTGTAAGCTCGGTACATTTACACTACTGCGCCCGAGAGTGTAATTAACACACAGACCTACTTTTTTTTTTAGTTTATGTAAAATCAAAAGGCATTAGGCTGCGGATCACAATAAGTACTAAACTAACTCATGTGACCTGAAGAGATTATGCAAGTAGCTGTTACAATCTTGATAGCACGACGAGCAAATTACCTTTTTTGAGACATTTGTTCAAGAGAAAAGGAAATTAAACGATACAATACACTTCAGTATATGTTTATTTTTATTATAGGTCGTAGCATAATTGTTCTGTATTATAATACAGTGTCATCGAGTTGTTAAAAGCAACGGCAGCAGCACAGTTTCAACTCAAATGCCTTACAATAACAAACAACCCGACTCGATTATTATCTTGTTTTTGCATATTTTCTCTGACTGGAAATAACTGAAGCACAATCTGTGTGAGAGTAGGTTTTGATAGCCTTGTGGTCACAGTGTGAATATAAGGTATCATCTGCTATTTGGTCATAAACATCCTTGGCTCAGTTGAACAACTTGATATGCACTGAAGCCTGGTTTACATGTTTTTGGTACAGAGTGTGAATGTAGTTAGTCAAAGCAAAAGTGGTTTTTGTTTCGCTGGAATGTGACAACGGCTTCTGTTGATCTTGTTCCGAGCAAGAGAGAAAAAAAAAAGAAACATTTCTTAATTATTTATCCAGTTTGATGAAGTTTATAGGTCACAGAGGAAGACACATTTATCAATTTATGGTCCTCTGACACGGTCAGATGAACAGGATACAACATATGACATCCTTGTTAACTGGGTTTATTTCTGGCCAAGTCGCTGTATGGTTCTTATGTCCGTGCTGATGCCTGAGAGAATGATCTGTTGCGAATGAATTAATCGGACCGGTTTATGAGTCGTATCTCTGTGACAATGTTTTGGAGCACGTCTCTAAATCTAATAATAAACGTTAATTGTATTTTCTATTTTAGCCTCAAAGACGCCTCGCCTCCTGACTCGCAATCATTTGAACCTTTTTAGGACAACACATGTCGATATCACATGAGGGTCAAGGAGGTCACAAGTAAATTGTTAAGGTCAAATGTCATGTCATGTGACAGTCGACAAAGTCACATGAACTTAAGGGTGAATTAGGGTGAAACACAAAAGTGCACAATAACAAACAAACAACACAAATTGATTGTGGATAAGGAGGATATTTTTTTAATATGTAAAGTGACTGATCTTCGTCACCATAACCCTTCATATGTGAACCACTTGTTTGGCTTTTATTTTATATTTTCAAATTTTCAATTCAACCAATCCTTTATTATTTACTAGAATTCTTCTCAAATCCTTGTAATACCTTTATTAAAAAAAGACCTCATTTTGATTTCGGCTGTCACTACCCTTGTTTTGCATAAAATAAATTACAACCACTGTGTAGAGCTCAGGGAAATGAAATCATATCTTGATTTCTGCCGATAAATATTTGTTTGCAAATAAATTAAAACGTCCAAGGTCAGCTCAATCAGAGTTTGATCTCAGGCTGTGTCACCAATCTCTGCAGTCTGTTTCTAAACTCACAACTAAAACTAACCACATTATAAGTTTTGTAATTTGTTACTACTTTCTGATGATTTAATACATGACTAAATTTCCACAGCTTTATAAATATTGACTGATTTCCTTTGGCTTAAGACACATTTCTCAAACTAATCCTATGTAAAAACCCAGTGGTGCAGTATACATTACCTTCCTGCAGAGCTCCTGTGGTGCAGTTCTCATCAGTCCTACCCTGACACACTCCTGTGGACAGAAACTCACTGGCCAGACTGACTCCGTTTTCTAGAAAGTAGGAAGAGAGTGAACACATTTTATAGTCTTTTCTATATTAAAAAGTCAATCTGTAACCTTTAACACTGTTTGAAAAAAATAATAAGTGACAGGAGTCCGTCCTCACTCAGAGTTGCGTTGGGGATACGATCCACCTCCAGGATGAAGTCGTCTTTGAAGAAAATGTAGCCGACAATGGAGAACAGGTAGACGAGGATGAGGGCGAGCACAGCGGTGAGCACGATGGAGCGTCCATTACGAGTCACGCTCTTGATCACATTCAGCAAGGTCTCTTCTCTGTACACGAGGTCGAACAGCTGCCGAGGCAAGAGCGTGAACATGTCGTGCCATTCATTTAGTTTACAGCGTATGCAGATGTTACACAAGAAGGCCCGAGTGGCGAGAAATAAATGCGTGTGTTGATTTCTTTGCAAAATGTGGCTTTCATTTTGATTTGTGCTGAATCCTCAATGTGTCTGACGTGAATTATACGTTTTCAGCATCTTGTTATTCAGGCTTAGAAATATGTAAATATGTATGCTGCAACTTATGTGAATGGAAAACAACTCTAAATGCAGGCATATTCAGTCTGGCACATTATAAAGCAGACCTGAGGCACCGGCACACAGCACTTAACACCCCAACAACAACAACAACAACAACACAGCACCAAGTAAGAAAGTGCAAGTAGGATATGTCCTTGAATGCACCATGAAGGGAGGCTGAGGCTACATTCAGAAAAAGAAGAAATATTTTGCACGTGGTTCCTGTTACTTTACATATTTCTCAATAGTTTCAACTGCTTGCTGTTACCTCTTTAAAGTGGGTTTGAGTATGTGAGTTTGCAAAGGTGTTAAAGCATGCATTCTCGGTGTGTGTGCATGTGTGTGTGTGTGTGTGTGTTTCTCTCACCAGCAGACTGTAGAAAAAGACATGGACAAACACCCCCAGGCAGCAGATGATGAGGTAAATGAGGTGGTAGAGAAACTCAAAGTCCAACACCATGGCTTTGTAGCCTCGTGTGAAGGTTCCTCGGTTCCCCACAAAACTTATCATGAAGATGATTTTATTACACGCCTGGAAGACAAAGCCGTTTTTAATAATTAGAATGAGAAGATAATCAACCTTTAATCACTCAAAATCGACATGAGGGCTCTGGGTCAGGCACTAATGACGGGGGTGGCTTTTAGGCTAAGTGAGCACATGCTGAGTGTGTTTACATGCACATAAGTAACCGGGTTGCTGCTGGATTTCTGCACTGACTTCATTTCTTAAAGCGTCGTGTAAACAAGAAACCAGGCGAAGGGATTAACAGAAACCCGGTTAACGCGGCTTCTGCCAGGGACACCTGACTTCTTGGTCATGTATATGTTTAGCTGGGGTTTTTACAGGGGCACACGATAAAGACGTAGGCAGGGGGGAGTATCACAGTAACAGGAGATGGATCTGAATTTAAAGGTCATTATTATTAGGACTTATTAAAGTGTTCATAACAGTCGGGGACATATGTGACTACTGACCAGCTGCATGTAAATTAACGTTTACTGGTTGTCAATAGTAACAAGTTCTCTGATTTCCTTCACATGATCTCTCTCAATAACCCGGTTTCTTATCTGCATGTAAAGGTAATGACAGAGGGAAGACTTTATTTTGTGTGTGTGTGTGTGTGTCAAAGAGCACATTTAGAAATTTTTTGGCCAGTGCAGGCGTGGTGTCGCACTCTCTAGGGTCCTGTGACGCACTTCACACCCCATAACACAGTTAGGCATCGCCAGGCAGAACTATCAGGGCTCGGGGGCTACACCACAGACTGACGGGACAGCGGTCTGCCAAGTGGGCACGGGTATGAATGAGACTTGAAAGAAGAACTGGAACTAACGTGGTGGAGACTTCTCAGTATTTGAAAGTAAATGTAGAGTGTGTGGGAACGGTGAAATAGAAGTGGTGAATTTGTAGCTTTTCTCTAGGGAAAATTACTAACACACACTCTCACGCACAGAGAGAAGAAACGTTTAGAGGGTTTATTTACTCAGAATTACATAAAACATTTTACTTGGCTTTGGTGGAGTCTAGCTATGCAGATATTCTGCTCTACACGGATATAAAAGGAGGTAAATTGATATAATTTGAGGTGCTCTCACACAAGGACTAGCTCCACTCTAGAAAATTGTTCCGTTGAACACAACACAATTTTGAAACGCTTTGAGGACCACAAACAAAATCGTCAGGCTACCACTTTTCCATGATTTTTATTGTCAATTTGATTGTCTGTTGATTTTCTCAGTGTTCAAGTTGACGTCTTCAAATTGCTTTTTTAGGTACCTCCAACAAAAACCCAAAACGTTTAGTTGACAGTGCAACAGAAAACAACAAAACCTTCACATCTAAGAAGCGGGAACCAGAGAACGTCGAAATCATTAGTGCATGACAAGAAACCACCAGCGTTAAATGTGCAGAATACTTACATTGAAGGCACCCAGAAGGAAGAGTGTCGGCTCCAGGCCAACGGAGAATATGAGACGCAGGATGGTGATGATGACGAGGGCGCGGATGCCCAGCGGTTGCGGCATGATGATAACGATGGCCAGCGTTGCCAAGACCGCCATCCATAGCAGTGCAGACAGGTGGGGATCCAGCACAACTGCAGAAGATAAATGTACACACACATAGAGAAGGTAACGCACGTGCAAGTTATAAAGGATACTTGCGAAACCTGCTGAATTGTACAGCCCTGTTACAGTTTGCAGCTTAAACAAGGACTTGTCTGGATCAACAGATTTTTAACTGGCTTCTACCAAGTTCTGCCTCCCGGGCAAGCCTTGGGCCTTCCTTAGCGAGACTTTGAACCGAAAAGGAGCCAGTTACATAACACCCAAAAGTATATGACATACTTTTTTTGTGTACATGTGTGTGTGTGTGCACTGCGCTTTAGTGATGGCCTACCTGATGCTTCCCTTGATCCTGGGGTAAATCCAGGATTAGCATCCTATAGTCAGGGGTTTCAGGTGACAACATGTCACTCAGGCTAAAACCCTTGACCAGGTTTGACCAACCTAAAAACAAGGCCACACCCAACCTGCTGCCTCTGTAACTGATCCCCCCCTTTTTTTTTTAAACCAGGACTATCGTGTGCATGCTTGTGTTCTTTGAGGCCTCAAGAAGAACACTGTGTTGACGTTGGAAAAGTAGAAAATGGAAAAAAGGTAGAAGACAATGAAAATGGGAAATGAGGCAGAACTGCAAGGTTTAACAAAAAACAGAGTTGCAGTATGAGAAAGCAGAAGGGGAGTACTGTGGGGAAGGAAGGCCTCCATTCCTCCCCTACTTCCTCTACTCCCACCTTGTCTGTCTCTCTCTCTGTCTCCTTCCCTTCTTCCCTTCCTCTACATTTCTCTCCCTCCCAATCCCTGTGGAGATCACATGACAGGTGCCACTTACATAACAGCCATCTCTAAAAATACCTCAGCTGAAAGATTCATGAGGACCGAGCAGGGAGCAACACACAGCTCCAGTGATGTGGCAGACTGAAAAAAAAAAAAAAAAAACGGGGGGGTGCTTACGTGCACTCGCAAACTCTGTGCCTACCTTACGCTCGACGACCGCGCGCAAACATGGAGAAAAATCAACAGTTGAGGCATGCAGTGTCTACGTGCGAGCGTGTGGTACGAGTGTGCTTAACCGAGGCTATTCATCAAAAGACAGTCAGTCATGCATGCAGACAGAACACACTGATCCAGATCTCGTGCTCTTATAACCCTCGTTCTAAAGCCCCAACCAAGGGAGGGAAGAGAGCAGAGAGAGAGAGCAAGCACTGTGTGTGTGTGTGTGTCTTTGTATAGGTGTGTGTGTGTGTATATAGGTGTGTGTCTGTGACTGAGTAAGTGAGAGAATGAAGGCGGCCTAAAGCCATAAAAGTGCTTGTTAATGCAGGTTAAAGGTATGCCGGAGTCTCACGTGATGATGTCTTGCACACAGACCAGTTTCAGCACAGGAATACAGTCACATGTTACTCATGTTGTGCACTCAGTTCTTTACAGGAATGAAGAACTACGTGGAGTTTTGTTTTGTCAAGCTGAAACTAAGGCGGAATTAATTACTGAACCGTTGTATTTGGAGACAACATTAATAAAACACGGCATTTTTTTGTAACCTAATCGGCATAATTAAAAATTTCCAAAATTGGAATAGATGTGTGCAAACTTCGATTTGTTCATATAAGGGTGTTTTGAATTTTCTGACAGATGCACTGGTTGTAAATATTCTTTTTTTTTTTTTGCATTTTTATCCTCATATTCTTCATCCAATTTTTGAATATATGCAAATAGAAACGTTAATTAAAATTTGCAAACACTCCGGTTTGATCACAGCACTTTATATGAATCTAAGTAGCACTTTGGAGGAGATTCAAATGGAAAACAAAAGCAAACAGACAAACACTACTGAGGAGTATTTGCACATCGCCTTGTTTGAAGTGTAAAACATGATATATGACCTTTTTTTTTTTTTGGACATGTCGTGTGTGACTTGCCTCAGCCAAAGTAAGCTTTGGTTATGGGACATTGAATCATTAAATGACACAGGACGCTGCTGTGTTCAGTGCGGTCACCATAGTACTGAAAGTCAAATATGAGCTCAAGCTTTAAAACAATGGGGTTGTGGTTAGTCTTTGTGTGTGTGTGTGTGTGTGTGTGTGTGTGTGTGTATATGTGTGTGGACGTGGGTGTGTCTTAAACAAAGGTAGAGGTCTTTTCAGGTCCTGCTCCTAATCCTGGTCAGGTGATTAAAAGTCAGCAGATCAGAACATTGCAGTAAAAAGGAGATCAGTGGGTCAGCGCTGATTCCCGAGAGAAGGATTGAGAGTCAGATCAAAGTCTATGCCTGTGGGTGGCTGCACTGTGTGACATGCCTTTCCAGATAGTTTCTTTTATAAGACGGGATATAAATGTAAAAGAAAACAAAATATGGGCTGTGTACAAGCTAAAACGGGCGACCTTTTCACTACTCGCTGATCTCTGGTCGTGTATCGAGGCTTTATTGCTGGCTGTAGCAGGCTGTAAAATGTAAACAGGAGCAGTTTGTTGCAGAAAAAAACAAGCCCCTGTTCTTCCTGTTTTGCATCATTGAGCACATAACCTTTGTTTGACCTCAGTTTCTAAAGAAATCTGAATGCAAAAACCGTGCGGTACATACAAATACGCCTCCGTGACACATCGACATGCAAAAAACTGTCACCAAAACTCAGATAACATCATTCCAAATATAAAATGATCTTTCAGAGATCTCAGTCAGGGGACAGAATTGAAAGTTTTAAGTGTCATCGTCATCATCATCATGCGTGACTGACCTCCATGAACTCCCTCCAGTGGGTAGAAGAAGCAGACCAGCAGGTTCATGAGCACGGCCAGGTTAAAGGAAACGTTACTCCACACTGATATGTTTCTGGAGCACCAGTACAGCACCGGTTGGGCTGAAAAAGGACACAGACACAGCAGAAAACATCAAATTTGATCACCTACAATACACTTATGAGACATATACACATAATACAGGCGGATTTTGTCGATAAAATGTAAAGAAAACTTACATCTTGGCCAAAGACATTCAAGGAAAATTATATAAAATACAGAAAAGCATCATATCTTTACATTTAAGGTTGCTAATATTTAGTATTTTTGAAAATCTATGATCCAAAATGTTTTCAACTAATGGCTGTTTTATTGACAGTAATTTCATTATCACATGCCTAATGTGTGAACAAGCTGCGGGGGTTATAAGAGCACATTTGGTTAAATTCTTCCTGTCACGAAAGTACCACACTGTCCTTATATCACTTTATGAGTACAGTGTGGTACTTTTTAAAAAAATGCCAGAAAAACAGCCACCATTGTTAACAACAGTGTTAAAATAACACTGAAAAGTTTTAATGAAGAAAAATGCTCTAAAAAACACCCGTCCCTTCGACTATTTTCTGTCCTATGTGAAGAAAGAAACAGATGCAGGGACTTTTTTCTCTGTCCATCCCCACTTCTCACAAGTGAGAGACAAAATATGGCTTTGTGTGGGTATGCAGTCTTGTACGTGGATTAGAAGTGTGACTGAGTGTGGGTGCGGGTCTGTCTGTGTACGTTTGTGTGCGTGAGCAAGAGAGCTCTCAGTTGTGATTCATAAGGTTACTGTACAAATGTTTCACGGCTCAAAGAATGTGGAAAGCCCCTGTCTGCTTTTAGACAGTGGAAACAAGCACATACATAACACAAGCACACACGCACACAGGATGACATTGTTAAGCCACGCTGTTTTTTTTTCGACAAGGATACGCATGTCTCCATCTATTTTCCATGCCCATCATCTCCATCCATTTTCCTGTTCAGGCTCTCAGAGACTGAGGTCTATCCCCCAGCTCGCCTTGGGGCAAGTGGCAGGTCACACCCTGGACATGTCGCCAGTCTGTCACCGAAAAAGACTTACTCACACAACCGCATTCACACCTATGGTTAATTTGGAGTTTCCAGATCACGTAAAGCTGCATGTCTCCGGACTTGTGGGAGGAAACCAGGGCACGCAAACACAAGCACTACATGCAAACTACACAAAGAAAAGGCCACAGCTGGCTGACGGGTACGGAACTGTTAGACTAGAGTCAGCGAGTCGCCGAGTCACCGCGCCGCAAAACAAGTCGAGGATATTCATCATGTTTAGTCTGAGGAAACAGACAATGAAGTCACACACACACACACACACACACACACACACACACACACACACACACACACACACACACACACACACAAAAACAATCAGCTGATCGGCACAAGACTAATCTTATAAATAGTTACATTGATGAGGACAGTTGACACCCGGCAAGATTACTAAATCATAACGCTCCTTGTTATTTTTTTGCTCTTACTTTGTACATGCTGCTACCTCTGTCACCTGCTATTGTACTTTTTTATTAAGATAATTGTCAATGGCATCTCTTGTCTGAAATATTATGTGTAGTGCTGAAACAATTAGTGCAGTGGTTCTTAACCTTGTTGGAGGTACCGAACCCCACCAGTTTCATATGCTCATTCACCGAACCCTTCTTTAGTAAAAAATAAAATATGATTTTTTTACTGGTGCACAAAATGAACCGTGCATTAACATCACCTTGTTCAAATAACAAAACCAACACAGTGCATGAACTCACAACAACTTACCTCAGTGTGACTTCTGCTGTTGCCTTTGAGAGACCAGTTCAGATATGCGTGGCTTCACCTTGGCAAGTGCCAGTCTCATGTCATTTTCACAGCAAAGTCTGTTCCTTTTCTTAGTTTTTATGTCCAGCATCCTCGAAAACGATTGCTCACAAAGATATGTTGTAACAAATGGTATAAAAAATTCCACCGAACCCCTGAGACCGACTCACCGAACCCCTAGGGTTCGATCGAACCCAGGTTAAGAACCACTGAATTAGTGGATTGATAATTATGAACATAGTTCATTTAATAACGTGTCTCCCATCTCTACGGAAGGCGGCTTCCAATCATGAAAACTCAAGTGAATAACCATTCATTTCAACACAGGTGGACCCTTTATCATGTCACACGACCGATATAATATTCATCATGTGTATCTGACCACTGCATGCCTACCTCTGAGCTTCTTCTGCCAGTTCATCTCATTGAAGAGGTCCTCCGCTCGCAAAAAGAAGTCGTTGATCTTGCTGCCCTGCTCGTCTCTCTCCGTGGTGTAATAGACTCGTAGCTTTGACTCCGAGGTCAGGAACTCACAGATGTTGGGCACTGGGAACACTATCTCCTCCATGGTGCGGTCCTGGCGCACAATCTGAACACAGAGAGAGAGACACACACAGAGCAAATACCTCTCTGTTGGTTTGTGACAGTTTCTTTGCAAACATTTGAGTTTTTCTAGATGATTAACTCGTTTTCTGATATTCTGCTGTGTGACAGGGGGATTGCGTGTTGTGACCTCTATCTGAGCAGTGTGTTTGGCGTAGAACTCCAAGGCCTCATCTCCCTCTCCGCTGGCCCCTCCTGGCCTTAGCATTATGGACAGCTCCTTATTATGACGCGCCAACTGTACGAGGAGGACACATAGCCAAGAAATAAGCTCTCTTGAAGCTTAATATTTGATGGAATTGTATAAAAATTAAAAAGGAAATGAACTGCTGACCTGGTGAGCTAAAATGTAGATGTTGTGCCCGACATTTCGGGGGGAAGCGGCATCATGTTCCTCCTCTTCCCCGTTATCCTCCTCCTCTTTCGTGTCTTCAAACTCTACCTCTCCCTGCAGGTAGGCCTTCTTTATCACCTCCACCTGGACACACACACACACACACACACATAGGACTTTATACTTTTTACAGGATAACATGACACCATTGCTCTTTGATGGCAACCAGCTGAAGAAATCATTAAAAAAAATCCTCACCAGTTCTTTAGGCCTCATATTGTACAGGATCCTCTCTGCATTCTCACTGTCATGACGGCTCTCCATGATGGCGAGCAGCAGCTTGGATGCATTGTTCTGAGAGTGCAAAAAAAATAAAATAAATAAATGAGAGCAAGCACTAAGGACTTAAGCTCTGTCAGTTTCTTCATCCAAGGAAAACAGACAAAAACCTGGGTGCTCTAGGAAAATTCACTCTGCAGTTATTTACCTTGGCAGACGGGCACAAAAGTTAGTTCAGCTCAGACAAATGAATGTCCACTTCTTATACTTGTAGCCTGTTGGTGATATTCCATCCTGCTGTGAGAGGAAACTACTGCACACCTCCCCAAACCAGAGTTAACCCATTCCCCAGTTTCAAACAAAGGTGTAGATCTTTCCACTACTTCACTTAGAGCAGCCGAGTCATCTCACCTTGAGCTCCAACACCAGGTCCATCCGCTTTTTCCCAAGCGGGTTGATGTCATTAAGGATCAGGGCGATAATAATATCAATCCCGTTTGACTCGTGTGTGGCAATGCAATTCTGGAGGAAGTGAATAAAAAATGTATGAAATAAAATCAATAGTGACAGACAGCCCCCCCCCTCTCTCTCGCCTGGTCTCTTTATGTACCTGGTTTTCATGGCAGGGACCTTGGCAGTACTCTGTGAGACTCTCCAGAGTCTGGTTGATGAGGGCCACGTTCTTCTCGTTAATGTACAGTCCCAGGAGACCGAGACCCCCTGTGGTGCTGCCACAGATACAGTCTAAGAACTGCAGAGTCTCGCACACGAGGTTGTAGTTGTTCTTGTTGTTTTGACAGCGAAGGAAGTTCTGAGGAGATAAAAACAGTGTTTAAGCATGTAAGAGCGAAAAAATGCGACTGCGATACAAACCGATAATAAAGCAATCAAAACACAAAAAGAAAACCAAAACAGATTAGATCGCTCCAAATTAAAAAAATAAATAAATTCTGCTCCCTCAGTGGAAGGCAGGCAGAATGAACGAGCACCCATATTTATGTTGTTATGATAGACGGCGTCAGAACTTTTGAACTCTCCAGAAAATACCTGGTCGGCATGCTGTAAATCTTGTTTTACACCCCACTGCAGTAACATTTTTATATTCTGAACAAAGCTATGTTGGTAACCAGGTGTAACTTTCACAACTCAATTACACAGTTAATAAATCATTTTGAATCTTTGTGTAGTCTGTTCCTTATTTACTGCCACAAACTGAACTAGTTTGTCTTTTTTTTATGAAGTGAGTCCGTGAGGTCAAAAGTTGACCCACAAAACAATGACAAGCTAAGTTTGTACATACTCATGACAAAGTAACATCTTAATTAAGATAACTGCAATTACCGTGGTACGTTTCCAGTCAAACATCTGCAGGCATCACCCTTGGGTTTGCATAATGCTCTGTCTAAACACAGTGAAGTCCCCTGGCTGGAAGTTACCGTAAGGACTAAGAACTAAAAGCAGCCCTTTCCAGTCAGAGAAAAAATGCAGAAGGGAGTTTTCCTTTCATATTCCTATAATAAAATATATTCCTGGGAAGCAATCTCTGTGTTCTTAAGAAGTCAGGCCTGACCACTCAAATGACCAACAATTATAATGAAGGGATTTGGCTCTGGTAATAAAACCATGAGACCTGAGTCTAAGGCCTGCAGTGAAGGAGTAGAAGCATACACGGATAACATGTCAGAGCGTGAAAGGTGCCGTAGCCGAGTGTGTTCCACTCTAATGTTTATCTGTAAAATGAGTCCGTGTGTCACACCTGTAGGTCGCGGTTGTGATTCTCACAAAGTAGCTGGAGGAAGCGGAGGATGGGCTGCATGATAATGATCACGAAACTCATTTCTCCCTCGTCCTGGTTCTTGTCCCCGCTGCTGGGCTGGCCATCGGCTGAGTTAAAGTGTTCCTCGGGGTCTGCTTCGCGCCGGTAAGAGTTGAAGGCCTTCTTGGTGGCGGACGAGGCCTCCAAGAGTTGTTCTCTCACATCCTCCGTCATGACCACAGCCGAGTCTCTGGCTGAACAGAGACAAGCACCACAGAAGGACTAAGGATACAGTGGAAAACCACATAAATCCTGATTTGCAAACAAACTGAATGATCTATGTTATTAAATGAGCTTTCCTTTTGTTGGTAACAAACTGACATCGGATCATTGTAAGTCACCTCTGACCTTTTTTGCGAACAGGGACGTCTTTGTCCTGGCTGTCATCATCTCTCTTCCTGTTTCCCAGGTCGCTGGTATTTACTGTCACCGTGGCTTTGATCTCCAGCTGAGCCACTTTCATACGGTCGTAAAAGACCCGGAAGAACTTTTCAGATTTTTTGTCTTCTGTCAGACGGCAAAAAAACGAACGCTGGAGACAAGAGAAGAAAATAAAGAGATCGTGGATCTTATTATCTGCTCGATTAATCATCACAGTTCCATATTTTCATGTCGAATATTCTCAGATGTGACGGGTTTTATCTATTTTGGTTGGACAAAACAAGATTTAATCGCTATTTCCAGACAGTTTATAGACAAAATGATGAAATCAGATCAGTCAATAATGAAAATAGTGAGCAGTTTATGACATTTTTTGTCGTTGCTACACGCTGACATTACATACAAAGTTTATTTTCCATTCCCATGTTTGTATTATGCAACTGATTGAACTGAGTGCAGTGAACTAAGAGTGAAACCAGTGAACGTGATGTTGGAACCGTGAACGCGGACTTGACTGAAAGTTGCCAACTTTTAGGTCTGGCTTTGTTTAAAATTCTTTGTCAGTCTGCGAGCGTCAGACTTGTGCAAATAAAATCACTTAGTGCGAGCAAAATTGTCTTGACTTGGACCCTCCCAAAACATTATACATCTATCATTAAGCCAGCCTGGATTTGGTGCGATGCTTGGGTTTAAACGCCACAATTATTGCCGCGGAATGGGGTCATGCAGAATTAGAACACTTGCGAGCACACCGTGTCCCAACCCACAGGGCTGTTGTTTTGATTATGTAAGAGCTGTTATCTGCTGCAGCCTATGGAAAAGGCTTTGACCAGCAGAAGCAGCCTCGCCACACTAACGGGGTGAAAAATGAAACGAGAGGGAGAAGCCTGGCCTACTTACACAGATAGAGAAACTGAGACGGTGGGGAGCAGGGAGAAAAAGAGCTATATGGACTAAAGACAGACACCAAAGAGGGAGTAAGGGAGTAAAACAGAGGGAAGAAAAAAAAAGATGATTGAGAGAGGGGAAATGAGAGCAAGAGATAGGGAGGGAGAGAATGTTATCAGACGGTATCTAGGCCAGTTGTCAAAGTTTGTTACATAACCATCTGTCTTTCCAGGTTAGATGTAAAACTGGGCTACTGGAGGAAACAAATAAATGATAGTCACAAGGAAAATGTGGACAAAACAAGCCTTGTTTTTCCTCCTCCAAGGACACAGTGTTTGCAGTGTTTGAGGTTTACATGCATTGGAATTTAATGTTAAACACGTTCAAAATGATAAATAGCAACCAGCCAATTAAGTAGCAAAAAACGACAGAGTGCTTGCAGCTTATTAACACGGCACAGAGTTAGAGTTAACGCGGTATTGTAGCCGAGTTTCTTTCTGGAGAAACAATGACATAACTGTGCTTGTGCCCCCGAGGCGGATTCCAGAGCCTTTTTTCGTGCCCCACCCCGGCCCTCCACCACTAAACAGCAGCTCTCCTGCACGTACACACTCTGCCAGCGCACACACACACACTTAGGGACCGAGGAGATAGCAGCGTGGAGGGGAGGGGAGCTGCCGAGCAAGGCCATCACATAATAAACAACTCGATGACAGAGTGGAGAGAGAGAGAGGGGGGATTAGCTGCAGCACTGGCAACCCACTAACAGCTCACAACTCACAGCATGCCTGAGGAGGGATGTGTGTGTGTGTGATGGGGGGGGCAGTGATGGTCATACCAGTCTGTGTCTGCTCACATAACTCCGTCCTCCCTAAAGCGTGGGCCCGCAGGGGAGGGGAGGTGAGGAAGGGGTGAGAAAAAGCAGGACGGGGAGGGTGAGGCGTGAGGCCCAGGATAACACACATCGATTGGACCGGAGTAAGCAGAGAGAAGAGCACTCACCATCACCCCCCTCCCTCTCCCCACCGCCCTTTACCATTACATAACTTGCACAGACGCACGCACACACACACACACACACTCTCGTACAGTATAAGCACACGCAAGCCGTGGCACGCATACGCTATTACGCCCACTGACTTTTACACTCACAAAAAGTAGGTCAGCTGTCTCCAGCATAGGCACATGCCAATTTCAAGTGGACACACCCACCATCCAGCATTCTCTCTGAATCTCTGCAACTGCCAACTTTATTCTTATGCAATCGCGTTCATTTTCCACCGCCTATCGTTTTTATTAATGTCGTAGTGCTCGAAGAGGATATCCCAGGTTAAAAGATTCAAGTTGCAGCGTGCGGTTGAGCTCACGGTGCATGGCTGACAGGAACAGCACCATGCCGCCAGGGTTATTTCATCCTATGGATCAGTGTTAGCAGAGCTATTACATTTCACCTTGTCAGAGGAGGTACTTTGTTTGATTGACGGTGGCTGGGAGGTGAATGTATTGCTCATGTAAGATTTATTAATTATACTGTCCGCAAGCGAAAGTTTTCACCTGCAGACCGAAACAGACAGACAGTTTTATAAAACAGACAGTTTCTAAGAACCGAGCAGACTTCAGTGGATGGAGTGAGTCACTGAAACAAAGAAAAAGGCCGCGCGCGAAGACGAACACCGCAGCAAAACTTTCATTTTATGATTTCCTTAGAAATGTATGTGTGATTGCCTCTCGCAATGAGTCAGTCAAGCGAAAACCCAAACTTTCATGGGTAACCACGCCTGCTGCCTCTGTAGTGTTTTGATGCTGGTCCTTACGCACCCGGTAACAAAATCTGTGCTGCCATATCAAGAAACCATCTGTGTTTTGATAGCACTTGAAAAGCAAGGACGAAGAGTGGCACGATGGTAGGGAATGACGTTATGGATGAAGTAACACATGGTGGTCAAGGAGAGGATGGAGTGGTAGTAACAGGGAAGGGATGAAGAGAGAGAAAGAGAGAGAGAGAGGAGACGGACGAGGATCTCAGGGGCCCCCCTGTAGTGTTGGGTAAACACAGAGCCCGTCTGTATCCATGGAGACAAACCCTGAGAGGAATGAGACGAGAGGAGTAGGATGAGGTGGGGGCGGACAACACTGAAAAACAAGGTCATAGCGCTTTCCCTTCTCTCCTTCCGTTCCGCCACTTGGCATCAACAAAGGGATGTTATGTAACAGCTATTTATACTCACGCTCCCTTTCCCTCTCGCCCGCCCTCTCATGTCAGGCAGCACCACATGCAAACCAAACGAAACTGCAGCTCAGCTCTCCTCCAAGACCTTTTCCTCCTGTCCTTTACCTCCTCCTATTTTCCCCCCTCAAATTAGCCTCCCTTGTCTTTTGAACCACCTGAAAGAGAGCGCGTGCACCACATTGTTTGGTTTTTTTTTTTGTGCAACACCAGTCAAACGCACCTTGCAACAGGATAGTTTTGGACAGAAAACAGAACAGCATGCACGTTACACGCCAGATGGCTGACGAGTGAAATGTCACAAGTCGCCGTGTCACAACATAATTTACAGCTGTCTGAGCCGGGCTTGCATGGCTGTCGCAGAAGAGCTGGAATGTGACGGAAATAAAAAAAAGAGGGGAGGGGTGAGGAGCCGACAAGAACTAGAAAGCATCGAAATGCACCGACTGTAAAATCCTGGGACGTCTACGCATGAGCTTGTGCATGAGAGCAGAAAGAGAGTGTGTGCGAGTAAGCGTGCAAGCCACCCAGAGTTTTTTCTGTGTGGTTTATTTCTGTGCGCTATGTAGGTCAGGAGTAAATAGTTAACTCTGGTACGTGAGAACAAGATATCCACAACCCAACAGGTGCTCCGCTTGGCATGTCAAATAAAGACACAGACAAAAGTCGGCTAGTATTCTCCTCCTTGGTGTGCTTTCTTTTAGAGAACAGAGAGCAGAAGTGGCTTTTTTTTTTTATTTCTCTCATGGTGACGCTCCACAAGTTTGTGGAAAAGGTGTGCCTGGATTGGTCAATTCAAACTTTAAGCTGAAGATTCCTGATGACGATGTTTTAGGAAATTCTCCAGGAACTCAAAGAACACAAATATTTGTACTATGCGGTGCATTTCGAGCACTGCATAGAGTAGTGTCTCCCCTCCCCACCGAACTCCCTTTTTCAGAACAAACTTTGGTGAGAGGAGCTCCGGTTTCTCTTCAATCCCCTCTGTGTCCCCCATCCCATCCCCCGTCCCTCCGCCCTCTCTCCCCACTGCCCCAGTTCCGGAGGCCCAGCATGACCCAGTTTGGGCCGACAAGAGAGCGCGAGGGAGCTGGGGAGAGAGAGAGAGGCTGGAATGTTTTGAAGGCTGAGACATTCCTCATTGTTCATTCACACAGGCCTTATGTAACACAGATGGATCACGTGATGTAGCTCTGCAGCAGCCGTGGGAAGCCAAAGCTTTATCTCTGCCACAGTGGTGGTTACACAACAACACGCAGGCAGACAGACAGACAGACAGATCAACAGACAGACAGACAGACAGACAGACAGGGGGATGTGAAAAAGATGAGCAGGAAGCGACAGACAGACAGACAGACAGACAGACAGACAGGCAGACAGGGGTTAGAGCAGCTCAGGTTAATGCAAATGTTCATTTACACTGCCTAATGCACACACAAGACCAAGTCCAAAGTAATCTAAACGTTTGATCGTATACCTTTACAATATACTCTAATATATACTCTGCTTTTCTCTTATCTACTACTGACATCATTAGCAGCTGGCCGAGGCTTTGAGCCAAATGATTTAGTGCTAGATACGAGGCAGAGGAGGGCCGCCTTTGTAATGTACATGTGCAGCTATATTGGCACACTGACCCACATATTGCAGATCCTCTAGTAATGAAAACATCCATGTTCTATTCACTCATCAAACTGTAGCAGATCATTTACAGATGCACCGCGGGATAAGCTGAGCTCTTTTACACTGATAAGAGCTCATGAAATTAAAAACACTCCCGATCAGTTCTAATAGGTAAGTAGGTTAGTAGGTAAATGTATATATATATATTTTTTTTTAACAAAAAGATTCAGACATGCTGTGACAGCCGAGTTGTTCGCCAGCAGGATACGCCCTCAGTTTCCATGTTTGTATTTTGGGTTAACTGACCTGTATGGTGGTGTTTCCACCTTCCAGTAATGCGATAGCCAGCAAGATGCTTTCTTGGAAGACTCGGTCGCTGGTGGTGTTCATGATGAGGTCAATGACCAGGTCAGAGGCTCCCTCTTTGTCTAGGTGACACTGCACCTCTGCCAGGCTCATTTCCCCTCGACTCAGCCCCCCAGGGCCCCCTAATGCTGCAAGACAGAGCACAGTGTGACAGGCCACATTAGTATAATATGTACATATAAAGGTTTTAAATCAGAAGCTAAACTGTTCATTTGACAGCAAATTAAGTCTCACATGGCCAGTAGTAATTTAGTGATTTTACAATATCTTCAATTGTAATATCCTGGTACATGTATTTATCAACGTACATTATTTTAGCATACCTCCTGATCTTAGGCAGTTTTATTTAAATTGTATGAAAAGAGATTGATAGATGGACACTTACTACTTACTTACTGATCCCAAGGGAAATTCAAGCATCCAGTAGCAGCATACATTAAACAGACATTAAAGTTAACCTGTAGCACAGTATCCATACATTAAAATTAACTTATTAGATCAATCTAAAATTTAATTAACCCTGCGCAAAGAAATCAAGTATGTGCAGAGAAATTTAATCTGTGCTGAGAAGTTAAACATTTGCGGATATGTGATGACTGTATTATGATTCTGTAATCAAAACTATTTTAAAATTATATGTTAGTTTCACAAATGTTTTGAATCCTCAAGTCTATTTATTTTATATTATATGGGATTATTAAAGTATTTCTGATTCTGAATTATATATATATTATATAATATATAAATATATATATATATATATATATATATATATATATATATATATATATATTATATATATTACATATATATATATACACTAAACTGCAACACTTGATATTACAACTGAAACTAAGGGTATGTTTTATAATACGATTCCTTTGATCATACAGGACGGACATCCAGGTTAACATTAAAGACTATTTTATTGTTATTATTATTATTTTTCGGGCACATACTGTACAAGCATGCAAAGCTACTACTTACTGCAATGCTAACCCTGCACTAACCAGTCCAACTGTACAGTATGGGTTGAGTAATTCATTGTACACAACTTTGCTTGCACGTCCCCCTGCTGAGGCCTCAGCTTCAGCGTGCATATGGAATTCTCAGCCTGGCTCTTGTTTCTGCAACAGGTGCAAAGGCTGTTTTTCACAGGAAGTAGCAGCCCGTCCCCCTAGCAACAGCGAAAAGTCGATCACACAGGGGAGGGGTACACTTCCTGTTGTCTGGAAGTTTGCCAACACCTTGGTGCACATGGGAGAGATGGTGAACCGGGAACCAGGGTGATTCTCTCCTGAGTTTTCTTTTTCGAGTTCAGTTACAAACAAAACATCTGGGCAACTCATCACAGTTGTGTAACACACACACACACACGATATTCAAAAATGGTAGTATCACACCCATGTTTACACTGAATGTTAAAATACTGCTGTGTGCGCCACAGCAGATGACACCCGTTCTTGTTAATAGGTCAACACGCAAGCACTGAATTTATATGAAAAACACACAGCACATAGCATTGGCAGCAAATATGTCCTGGAAAATCTATATGCTGATAAAAATATTACATCAGAACCAATAACTCAAACAGAGGGAGAAACACTGCACAGAGATTTATTGCTTCAGTATTTTGACTGCAGATAGTAACACAATGACCACGTTATCAGGTCGGTGATAAGAGTGTCGTGCTCTGTGTGCTCAAAGGGCAGCTCACAGCACAGCTCTGGCGCTGATAACCAGCTTCAGGGCCAGTCAGATAGAGTCCCAGACTTATATAACAGTACAGAGAGAACCTTGCTTTACTACGGCTACGATGGCAGAAAACATTTTGGCTATGCAACAGGAAAAAGGCTTTATCTCGACTTTGCCGCCTGATAGTAGCCGTAGTCATTACAAGGCAGCAAAGTCATGCTTCTCTTTGGCAGTGGCCTTTTGGTTTATGCTCCTCACAGGAACACCAGCTCAATTAGAAATGTTGAAAATGTTTTCATGGACTCGTATGCTGCAATTTAACCGCACTCTTCACTCTAAAGAACCAGTTAATACTGGTGTTTAAAAAAAAAAAGAAAAAAGAGTGACAACAGTCAAAGTCCCACCTGATTGGCTTTTGCCGGGTCCTACCGGACTGAGGGGGCCATTGCTGAATGACGTCAAGCTGTCCCTACGCCCACCACTTCGATGAAAGTTGCCATAGTAACGGTTCACCAGAATCTGTCTCAGTGCCTCGCCCTACGAGAGGTGGAAAAAAAAAAGGAAAAAATGTAATGTCATGATGTCAGAGGAGATGTTGTATAACATGAGCCCCCTGAGTGTTACATCGTGTCTTTTAGATGCGCATTAAGACGCCAAAAACGCACCCACGGACTTGACAGAATGATAGCCTACCTGCCATTATGACCACGCTCTGTAATCCATTAGTTGTGGAGCGAATACAAAACTTTTCATTCTAAATATTGAATTTAAAAAGGATTCCTAAATTCCCATGCAAGGAAAGAAACTTACAGTCACAACTTTAAAAAAAGTTTGTGTCATTTACCACCCACACGTCCGACACTGTTTTGGTAATCTTCAGCAGCAGTGACCCTGTGTAGTGACAATGTGAGGTCCTGGTTTTCACTTAGACAGACCTGGGGCCAGCTCTCCCACACTGTGACTCATCCACCGTTGAAGCAGTCAGCAGCACGACTTTGCCGTTGTTATGGCAACTGCAGCACATAGCTACCTGACAGACCTCCCATGGGATAAAATGAAGGAAATGAAAGAGAGGTTGATTTTTGTGTGTGTGTGTGTGTGCGTGCGTGATTATGTGCAAATCATTGTCGATTGTGGGTGGTCCTTGATAGACGACATGGGCATTATGTAAGCTCCGCTGCCATAGTTATGCTCTGCAGGTCAACGTTAGTTTATGTAGGAGGTGTGAGGAACACTATTCTCATCTCTTATTGGCAGGAAATTAATCAACTGTATTTATTGTTTGTGAAAGTATGAACAGTCATAGTCATAAGATTATTCCCTCATTGGGGAATAATACCCATTAGCCAAATCCTTGTCATGCCCTTCCTGAACGTCATCGTGTTGGCACAAACCTGGTGTGTCAAGGATTAGCAATTTAGTGAAACTATGACAGCATCATGCTGGTACCTCACCTGATGTCTCTTTAGAGCAATCCAGACAGAAAGTTATCCTTGATGAACTTTAACTAATTTACCAAAATGAAGTTAGTGAGTAATAAAAAAAGATCGGGTGAAATTACTACCCACCTGAAACAGATGCAGCGCTGTGATTAATATGATGAGGACTCCTTATTGGGGATATTTAATCAACTGCTAAACAGCCATGGAGCATACTCGCTTGCTAAACAATGTTCTTCTCCTGGAGATGCTAATTATATATTAATGACTCCGATCATTATTGTTATTCTGGAATATTAAAATGAAAGCTTGCCTCTTAAATGGAAAAACACCTGAGGCTCTGTAAAGTCAAGTTAGAGAAAAAAAACGGTGGAATAAAATATGTTATAAAAAGTTATTGAAATTTTCTTTTCTCCCTTCGGTTAAACCTCAGTTAGTTTGTGACTGAGTGGTTAGGTGTTACGGAAAGCAGTGAAGAAGTTATAGAAGAAAAAATTAAATATGAATCTCTGAGTTTTGAAGTTAAGCTGCCATGCTGCTTGTGAGTACCTACCCTCTTCTGGTCCTCCAACAGCTTCTCAGGCTGGTTCTGATCCAGCTGCTGGGTGCAGTGAGGAGTGTGAGCACAGTGGTCCGATAGATACAAACACAGGGTTAGTATTCATTCAGTACAGATTTAGGAAATTGTCAGGTTAATAACCAGAGCATGTACATATTCAGCTGTTTTTTAAGTGGCCATGCAAAGATCTGCCTGCTTTGAATTGCCATGCGTTTTCTTGTTATGTTAGAAAGCAGAGAAGCAATATGGGTGTGAAAGATTGAGAGAGCTGAGACGGGAGACGTGCACAGCTAGGCTTGCTCTGTCAAAAAAGGTAATTTCAGCATTTCTAAAAAAGCTAATTAATTAACATGTCGACTCTTGATTGTTTAATCTGTATTTCTTGGCCATTCTCAAGAAAGAGAACAAGCCTCATTCCCTAAAATGTAAAACTATTCTCTTAATATTCAAAGACAATTCAAAAAGAAAAAGCTGAAATCACACTGAAACAGTCACTCCAAGTCAGAGATGAATAAACACAGAGTGAGAGATTCTCACTATGTGTGAGCACGATGAAATACACACTAAGATCTGTAGTTTTCCTTCGTTTTCTAATAATAATCTAGATTAGATGCCGTTTTGCAGTACCTCTATGCACAGTATGTGTTCACTGAGGAGAAGAGAAACTGGTAAAAGCCAACGATTTACATAAATTGTGATGCGAAAAAAAAGACGCACTAGGAAGGGCAGGCGAGGGGAGAGGAGAGGACTGATGGGGTTAGAGTTACATAATCAGTCCAAAAAGGAACCAGGCCACTAAACCAGTGACACAGAGCTGCTTACAGTGGCCATCTGTCACCAAAAACACAGAGGGCAAGAGATAAAGCAAGTGAAAGACAGAGAGGATGAAAGAGAGAGAGAGAGACAAATACACTTTGATTTACAAGGTTTGACAGTTGAACTAATCTCTCCGTCAGTCAGTGTCAAGAGAGTGATGTACAGTTTGCTCCTCCAGAGCAGAGCAGAGCCACGGCATGGTTTGTAGATAAACTATTCTGGAGGAAGGCAACACGTTTCTGGTGCTGCTGGTGGAAAGCTCGGTCTAACATCTTGTTTATCAGCGTTGAGATCAATACACGATTCACATCCTTTCATGCACATACAATGCTGGCAGCATCTGCATAGGTTTATGTTCCTGCACTCATTTCCTTCAATTTGCCACTAATCTGCGCATCGCAAAAAGGTGCCATCTTGCAGGTGGATAGAGGAGACAAGAAAGAACAACAATATATGAATCAGAGACAAACTGAGGCTGCAAATGCCACTTGGACATTACAGTACAAACTAAAGTACACTCTGGACATTGCTTCTGTAGCAAGGCTAACCTTGGATCAATAATAATAACAATACTGCATAACTTATCTCTGAAGAATCAAACAAATCTACGCAGTTCCCTGCCCCAACACAAAACATTTCCTCCTCTCCAAACTCAAAATCTTGCGTGTATTTCTAAAACTTTATTAAAAACAAGGCCGCTTGATTCAGCCTAGATTTTTTGAAGCCATGAAAGAAATTTTTAAAAATTCAAAAATGTAATCAATTTTAGAGTTAGATGGCCACTGATGAAAGAGATGAGAGAGAGAGAGAGAGACAGAGAGAGAGAGTTTGTTTGTCGGTGTGTGGGTGGGTAAAAGTATAGTGAGGCAGAACGAGAAAGTGAAAGTGACAGACATAGACACAGTCTGAAAGTGGAGAGGGAAAACACAGAATATACTCACATAAATGCCTCGGAACACGCAGAATGCAAATGATGACATTTCGCCATTATTTCAAAGCGACACTATTAAAATATCTTGTGCTCTGAACTCGACACGGCTGATTTTATGTTATTAGTATTGCTCAAAAGTTTATGACTTGTCAGTCTCGGATTTTAAATGTAAAAGACTTTAAAGTAACTTGTTACATGCGCAGAAATTGATTTCATAGTGGGGCAGAGTTCAGCAGCAGGTCGGGGGGGGGAGACACACTTTGTACTAACACGCTGCAACATCTTCCACACATCTGTGGACATCAGCCTCACTGTCACCACATCAAAACCACACACCAATATGCTGATCGGAGTAGATATGTGGAGCTAATCTTCCTGAGTCTGACCATAGACACCACAGAGTAACCCCTCACAGCTGCCACATCCGCCCCAACAAAAGTGCATTCCACCAAACTGGAAACTCCCCGGGGCAAACCCCTGACTAGTCTCCTCTCAGTTCAACAATATAGAAAATATTGTGCGCGCGCACACACACACACACACACACACACACACACACAGGCAATTCTACTTTATGTTTAGGTGTTTTTTTTTTATGAAAGTGCGTAAATAAACATGTCTTTGCATGCTAGGACTGAGTCATGTTTAAACCGGTGGTGAATGACATGAAGGCTGGGGTTTACCACTCGGCTGCTCGTTATGTGCAGACAGAAAGCAGGCTAAATTAAAAAGACGGTGCTCTGTCATTTTCATTGGAACTGACCTACTTCTATACCAAAAACTGTAAAATTAATTTTACACTCTTGGCCAGAGTGGGCAAAGCACTGCTGCGAGTGTGGGAGAAAATGTGTTGGGTAGATTAAAAAGTGAGCCGGATGCTATCTTAAAATTGAAAAGAAGATTTTTTTTTTTTTTCTCCCCTCTGAATCCATCCAAGCTTGCCAAGGGAAGAAACAGGCAGGCGAAGGGGATGAAACATGACTTGCTTCCAACATGGAGGGCTTGCATAACTGCTTTGGATAGACCACACACACACGGACACACACACACACGGCCAGGTGAAGAGGGGAGCCTGGGAGTAAACACTACAGCACTGCATGCGTATCCTGAACTCCTCTGGCTCTTATATAAGGCAGCCAAAGAGCAATGGATTTAGCTGATAATCACCTCCCTGACATTTAGCAACACTGTGGTATGCACATGTGGGGAGGTCAAAAATACATGTCCTGCAGTCTCCATTAAAAACAACAAAAAAAAGAAGGTAGGTGATGATAACTTATGCAGAATACCTCACGGCATAAACCTCATGCGACACATTTAACACGACACTCTCACTCCGTTCTCTCCCTTATACTATGCTATCCTGCTTTAGTCAACAACAAAAAAAAAAAAGGGCAACGGCCCGAGACGCACATTCATATCACGCCTACACAAACACTCACACACTCACGGCCAACTTCATTTAGTTTACACAGAGTGGGTGTGTGTTTGCATCCCTGTGAAAGGGTGCGAGTGGAAGTGAGGGGGGGGTTATTTGAGGAATTGTGTCACAATGATTTAATGGGTCAAAAAAAGAAGAGGTGAAAAGAAATATGATGGTTTCCACTCAGCAGCCATTCTTACATCAGAGCTGCTTTCTGAGTGTGCAGACAGACAAGAGATACAACATTTAACAGGTGTGTGCAGGGATCATCTCTCTCACCCTCCCCCCCTCGTCTCTAACCCCCGACCAACACACACACACACAAACACAAACAGGTGTACACACAACGGCTCCTCCACACTTTTATTGGCAATTACTGCTGAAGGTCACACATCAGTGGAGGGGCTGTGTTCCAGGAAAAAAAAAAAAAAAAAAACCCTGGTTCTTATGTAACCTCAGCCCAGAGTTGGCAGGGGCCCAGGAATCGTGCAGCTCCCAAGCAAGGAAAACTAGGACACAGCCTCAATGACTGCCACAGCCCCACACATTCATTAATGCACACGCACACACACACGTACAAGCACGCACACGGTCACAGTGCCCCCTATTGCCGCCTAAAGGAGAGACAGGGTGGGGGGGGGAACACCCAGGCAGAAAGATCAACATTGACAGAGACAATAAAACACACAAGTGCACACACACACGCACACACACACACACACACACACACACACACACACACACACACACACACACACACACACACACACGAAAAGAAAAATGGAGGGAAGTAAGTGATCTGGCATTTATGGCTTTACTATCTCCACCTTTGCTTTTTGTATAACCTGATGCAGACATGAAATGCTCACCTATACTATTGAGAGCTTGCTAATGTTTCTAAAGTTTTAAAAAAATATTTTTTTCTTGCATTTGTGTTTATTGTTTTGTTTTTTGCTGCATTGCTTATTTTATGCACCTCTTATTTACTTTTTTTTATTTATTTCTAATTAGTGTAATCCTGCAGCCTCGTGACCTCCCTCGGGTTCATGCTGTTTTAAAAAGGGTAAAATAACACCTGATATCAGTATTAAATTGGAATTAATGTAAAAATATATATAGTAAATATGTCCCAATGTGACTTTTACTTGACTGCTGATTACACTGGCAGAAAGTAGGGCATGTGAATGACCAGAGTGGGCAGTTTGCCCAGCCAGAGAGTAACTCACCTCAGAAAGTGGAATAACACAACTCTGTCGAGCGCCGTTAACCACCACACTCATCTCCCCACAGTATCTCTCTCTCTCTCTCTCTCTTTCTTTCCCACCGTTTTCAGTTGATCTACACACCGGTTTATGGCAGACAGTGCAGCAGGTGTGTAGGACAGAGTCAGCCTACTACTATGTTACCAGCTGCGCCTACGGTAGAGCCTCAGCCTAACTACAGCGCACAAGCCACAGCAGCTGCTGCTACAGTAACAGTTACAGAACAACTACTAGGTGTTTACACGGACATGACACACAACATCTCAGGGAAACAAGGGCATGGAGAGAAAGAAAAAGAGAAACAACCTTAGGCATATCCATCTCATCATCAAAGGCCCTGAGCTGAAAGAGAACAGAGGGTTTAAGGCGGTTAGACAACAACACAGGAGGAAACTAGAAGCTGAGGTTAATTGTACAGCGTGACACGTTCGTTAAGTGAGTTAGGACTGTGTGCAGCACTGACAAAATAGTATTTATGAATGGAAATTACCCACAGTGAGCAGAATTAGGACAGTCTCATGCCGTGGTGAGCGTGACTGAAAGCATTTGTGAGACGGGACCAGTCCTGACTTATTGACCTTATTGACTGCAGAGAAAGGAACAGGCTAATTCTATTCAAAATAAGGGTACGCTTGTCAGTTGGTGTGTCAAATGTGTGATGTATCAAAACGTATTTTATATATATCTTATTTCTTATTTAGCTCCTTTTGTTTTATAGACTTTGCAACTGATGTTTTGATCATTTTTGTGTTTCAGTGTCAAGTGTTGAAGATTGGTCTGGTATGGTGTGGATAAAATAAAAGTCTAAATAAAGCAGAGGCGTTTTCATCTATAGTTTCTAAGAACTTCTTTCTCTGGATAGAAAAAGAACAAAATCAAAAGGACAAACTTTCAGATTGTATTCTAAAACTGTATGCATGTATGCATAATATAAGTATATGCACATACATGTCATCACGAAGTATATAACCCCATTTCTGTGCTCGGCAGCAGCTCGTCCTACCTTCTCCCCATAACCACGATCTTTTGTCATCATCTCTCGCAGTGTTTGCAGAACTTTGATGCACAGTCTCTCCTCGTTTTCCTCCAGCAGCTGCTTGGTATGTTTGATCAGTCTGCACACATACGTCGTTTCATAAGTCTCAACAAAACACACTCACTCATACGTTAATCATAAATTATCTGAAGGACGTATATATTCTCACGGCTTACTTGCATATAAAACCTCCACTCTCACACTTCTTGCGTGAGTCTGTATTTTCAGGAAATAGAAGCTCGGGTCGATGCAGCACGTCCACCAGAACTGACAACTCAGCCTGGACTAGCGGGCGCAGACGGTCCTCGAGAGCTGACACAATGTCCTGCGGTCCAGACAAAGGAAGATCCTTACTTGCTTGAATGATTTGGCACACATATACTGTAAGTCAGCACAAACACGCAGAAATAACGTACCTGCAGCCTCTCAATGATGTTCCTGTAGTCCCGTGAAGCGGTCACCACGGAGTCTCTGCAGGCAGCGTTGCGAGCAGAAAGTCTCCAGCTCATGGCTGTCTTCTGGACAATGTTGTTGGATTTCACAAACAGGTTGTTCACCTGGTTGTCCAGGTCCACGGGGATGGCTATCGCTCTGCCTTTGGCTTTCGGGGACACACAAACACAAAGACACAGTAACTCTAATAATAGTAAGGGCTTGTAAAACAGAAGTTGCTGTGAGTGTTGAGATGGATCTTGATCTTACCAACATCGGAGAGCACCTTGATACAGTTCTCAACAGAGCCCTTCTGCACTGGGATCAACCAGTTACAATGGTAGACCCTGAACACTGCCTGCAACAGCTGGACAAAGACTGGTTGCCTGGTCTGAGGAGAAGATACAATGGGGAAAAAAAGTAGAGGGGCTGTAGTTCATCATATTTATCGAACTGGACAAACTTTCTAGTATCACACCGTAGCTGTTGACAGCACCTGTGTTTAGAACAGTATCCTGACTCAGTAGTGGTTTGTTATTTTTCCAAGAGCCCCATCAATCCCTGAGCAGACATATCACCAACCCCAGCCCAGTGAAAAACATTTCTCACACATACAGAAATAACAAGATAAAGAATCTTCTCTTGCACCCAACAAGAATCTTTAACACCCAACTGTGTGTTTTCCCTGCTGAACTGAATTACAACAAATACCTGAAATATTTTCCCCAACAGAGAGGCCTGCAGCAAGAGGATAGAAGCAGTGAAGAAGTCAAATATGCACAGAAATGTTGAACTTGAGGACGCCAACAATCACGAAATAACCACTCACTTTGTAACGCTGGAGGATTAGCTCTACGGGATCATGACTAACATACTGCTGATTAACACATACAAACGGGAAGGTTACTCACACCGCAGTGACGTCAATTAGAAGAATGAAACTCTCAGATTTTCCTTGGAAACACTAATTATTTGCCACTCAAGGAAGCACTTAATGTGCAGTGGATGGTTTGGTTCTAATCGAAAAGTCTTGATTTGAAAGAGGGGAGTCAGACTAGTTCAAACTACACTAGACATATTCTGTCTGTACTTACATTCTTTCTGATGGCGACCTACAGCACGACACGTACAGGACATTAATAGACTGGTGGTAAGCCGGTATTAACATCTCAACCATCTACCATCTATCTCATGTTACTGCATCTTTCTTTCTCCTAGATTATCTAACGCCTATATAATGGCGGTCGTGTAAAGAAAAGAAAGATGAGCTTGTTAGAAGAGAGTGCACGGGACGTTTATTATAGACATCCCATAGGAGAGCATGACACGACTGAGACAAAGTTCACAGGAACAGATTTACAGCTGCTTTTTATCGACATGCAACTCTGACGTTCCCGCAGCTGTTGCTGATCAAACCTGCTTTACTTAGATAAACGACCAATTCATCCTGGTTTCATTCAAAATATATTTTAAGGGTGTCGGTTTGCTCAGTTGGTAGAGCACCCGCCCTCAGCTCAGTCATGCTGCAAGTCATTCCCCTATCTATCTCTCTCTCTATCCCTACATTCATGTCACTCTTCAGCTGTATCGGTCCAAGAAAGCTTAAAAAGGCAAAATTCATTTGGAGCGACATGTGATTATTTTTTCCCCATTCATACAGCACTTTAAAGCTACTGTATGTATGTTGAATGATGAGTGAACTATTAGGATAGTTGATGGGTAAATACCTGCAGGCTGGTGCTCTGGTCAGAGAATGGGGAGCTGAAGAAAGTCGTCACAATGCTCATCACCGTCTCCGTTACATAGCGCTCCAGAACTGTGTCTGCATGTTTGCGGTCACTTGTATTGTTGCACACCTGGAATCGTGAAATATAAATAAAAGAAATTGCTTGTATTTTTTTTTCCAGTTAAGTATAATTAAGTCCAAGTTGTCATTAGAGGTGCCAGCTGTTCCTTACTCTGCAAATGTCAACCAGGAAGTTCTCAAATAGTTTCCACATGTGGTTGGACGTGTAGATCTCCTTCATTTCTACCTCGGTGTCCACATAGCAGTGGTTCAAGAAGTTGATATAGGCGATCTTCACCTGAAAGATTAAGGTTTATGTAAAAATGTGGTGCCAGTCAAGGACGGCTGGCAGTCGAATACAACAGTGTAGTGATAATAGAAGGAGAATGTGTTAAGGGTGGGAAACTTCAAACAATCCAACATTATTGCACAAAACTCCTCAAATATACAGAGTCTGCTCCATAACTGCTTCTGTTCAAGGCTCATCTCACCTCAGGGATGCAGTCCTCATGGGTCACCACCCGCACGATGTCATCCAGCGGTAACAGGGAGTTACACTTGATCTCCGTGTAGACATTCTTGCCCTCTGTGCAGACAGCCAGGAGCTCTACTAAGTGTATGTGGTACATCAGAGGACTGTTCTCATCCATGCGGTCCCGCTCCGATCGCATCATCTGGACCAGCGTCTGGAAGGATGCTCGGTCATTATAGAAGACCAGAACGTCTTCGCCGGCATTCACCAGCTGTTGGAAGAAACAAATATACATGATCAGGACATAAAAAAACACTTTAGCACAGTTCGAATTAGAAATGTGGTAACGAAGCACGACCTCTGCCATGACGATGTCCTGACACTTCTTGATGAATTTATTCTCCGCTTTGACAATGGTCTGAAGGAACTTGAGGTACTGCACGTTGCGGCCGTGCGTTTCGATGCAGTGGACAAAGTGCTGAACAACGCGCTCGTTGATCTCACTGCACAGTTGGAAGTTGTTCATGAAGATATGCTGCATGGTGACGGCTTCTAAAATCTGGGCAAAGTAATAAAAAAAGAAGAGCACTGAATCGAAATGATGTCGTTTAAAGTCAAGATCAGTAATTGTCATTAATAACATTGTGGGTATCGAGTGAGCCACCATCTGGCATCGTTGCTTACCCCCGGGTTGAGGAAAAGGTTGATGTGCTTGTGCAGCAGCGCTTGGTTCTGTTGGTTTCCTGCACAGAAATTCTGCAGAAACTGATGGGCTAGCTTCATAATATCCTGCATACGCAAATCTTCTCCCTGGAAGGGGAAAAAAAAACGGCTTATGTGAAGCTTTGCCGCACTTTTCTAAAACAAAAACATTGCACATTTCACAATAAGGCTCTTGTTACCTTCTCGTAGGGGATTTGCAAGAGCTCCAGGACAACGGCGTGGGCCCCCATGTTCCTCAGCAGCCTCTGTTGCTGTTTCTTGCTCTTCCTACCTGACAGACCTTCCTGGACACACAGCTTGCTGAGCCGCAGCAGAATCTGATCAGAGCAGACAGAAGAGAAAGAAAGAAAACAGGGGGGTTGGGTATACAGAAAACAGTCTGTAGGGGAAATAAGAGCTTGTTAACCACATTTAGAAGTAAAATAATTACCTCCTTTACCACCCTGTAGTTGTAACTGCTGGTACTTTCTGCTTTCTTTGGTTTGTCTGTGCCGCCTGAATCCCCCTAGAGAATACACCAGAAACAATGAATCAGAGAAAAAGATACTTCTAGTGGCTTTTCAGTGTTTTTTGAAGTTAAATATATACTGTACCTTTTTATGCTCTGGCTCAGTGGAGAGCCCCTCTCCTCCGTCCATGCCCTCATCTGGTCCCTGCCTCTTGTACACCCAGAGCTCAGACTTCTCTACGATAGAGCGCAGCTGGTCGAGGTCCGATTTGATTTGCTTGTAATTTTCCACATCTTGGCTGGTGACTAGCAGCTGGACCTGGGAATATATACTGATAATGTTACGATACAAAAGGAGAGAGCAGAGCAAAACTGGAACAGCAAGATGATGCTGATTCCACAATCAAATAAAGGCATACATACATAAAATTTGACTTGAACTGGTATGATTTTCATTGCTTCGGTAGATCAGATGTGTTTAGATGAGTTGTTAGGGTACCTGTTTAAAAGCCTGCAAGACCTCCTGCCTTTGACTGAAGTGTCTAAAGAGCAGGTGGAGGGCTTTGGACACCAGAGGAGGATAGTCATGCATGGTTAAGTGCAGCAGAACCCTCAAGAAGGTACGGCCACCGTGTTCATCCAGATCCAGCGGGGTGTTCTCTTCACTGGGTACAAACAGAACACACACTCCACATGAAAACACAACCTCTTTCTGTGTATTTTGTGACTCTTTCTTCCTTGACGCCGGGATTACCTTCCACCAAATATCCCCTCTGCCTGCTCTTCTATGTGCTCAAAATCCAAAGCTCCTGGGATTAAAAACAGAAAATTGTAAACCGACAAAATCCATTTCACGGTCCCACACATTTGTGTAAAATGCAGCCATAAGTTAACCTGGCATATTGTTCGGTCCTTCCACTGCTCCGGTTACTGATAATTCACTCTGGGAGTTACTTTCATCAAACTCCCTCTTGAATATAGACAGCAGACATGAAATCCTGTAGTCCAGGCGCACATTCAAGATGAACTATAGGGCAGAAAGGTGATATGTATACTGAATATACTAATATGCTTTATGTATTGTATGTCTGCACATGTATTGAAGTGTTGCATGTTTTTCACCTGCAGGATCTCAATGATCTTGAGCTTGGTGTCCATAACCAGTATGTCCTGTTTCTCAGGTTCAGTCTGGGTCTTGACCGTGTCTCCATCTGTGTTGTTGGTTAAAGTTGCGGGAAGGAAGCCCCCTCCTCTCAGGACTACTTGGGACATCAGCTCTCCTACACCATGAATGGACCTCATGACGTTACTGCCTGGAAACGAGCACACGCACAAATGTCAACTTCATGTCCATGAGATTTTTTTGGGGTCCTCCATGGAGCATCACATATTATTCATACCTTTACTCTCATCTTCTTTTTCCATCTTGTTGTAAGGGAAAATGGTGCTCACATGGACACAGTCTAGAATAGCCAGCAGGATCTTGGTTAGTCTCAGCAGGTCACTGAAGTTGTAGAAGCCAAAATAAATCAAGTTCCTGGCCAGATTCACCACCTAAACACGGAAGATTAGGTTTATTAAAATTGGTCAAAAATGTGACTACTGTGACACGTGAGTGTGAATTTGACCGAGTTACCTCAAAGGTGAGCTTGTTCTTCTCTTTATCTGCAAAAGGGAAGCTCTGACAGACCACATCTCTCAGGTAGTTCTCAACAAACTCCATAGTCTGAGAGAATCGCTCCTTAATTTCATCTTTAGATGTCCCATCATTGTCATAACTACAATAAGACAACAAAAAAAGTTACAATAAAAAAAAGTGGCTCTCGACATGAGATATATTCTACGATGAACAATCCATGTACTCACTCGTCAATGGCGATCTCTGAGGGGATCTCAGACCAGAGTCGAGCGTATTTGACAGGTGTAACCTGCTCCTGAGGATCACGATCCACATGCATGTGCAGCATCATGCGGCAGAAAGAAGCTCGCAGATCATAGGGCAGGTCTTCATCGGACATGCATCGCAAGATCAAGTCCACATCCAGCTGGCCGGAGATCTTGTTGATTGCCAAGTACTGACGGTCCAAACACATCCTTGCAAACAGGTTCAACTGGTACCTGTAGCGGTAAATACACGCAATCAACATCAACATTTGAAACCCCCAACCCTAAGTTGTTTTACCTTCCCATGTGACCCAAACTATTACAGTCATTAGGGACTAGTATCTCTTTAAACCCAGACAAATCACATAGCAATAAAATGCAGCTACCTGTAATAACTGATCACCTCCTGGTCCTCCTTCTGCCCCTCCTTGGCATCCTGGGCCAGCTCCCTGATGCTTTTACTGCGGATCTCTTTATTGCTGTCTTTCCAGAACAACCACACCTCCTCCTCGTCCTCTTCTGACTCCACAGAGTTCTCCCCAAGAGGTGCACCCTCGATCTCAAATCTCGACAACACAAGTCTGCAGAGAGGGAGAAGGATTAGTGACGAGTGCCCACAACACGAGTCAACTACTCAACTACAACTACGAGTAGTTGACTCGTTGACTTTTTCGCCGATTAATGCGGCCCACAACGGTGAGAGGACCCCAACAAATTATAGATCAAAACGTGCGTTTTCATCCCGAATCCAATGCTATTAATTCGCAAGATTCTCGAGAAAAATTTCTCATAGGAATGAATGGGAAAGCCAGAAAAAAAAATTAATTCGGGAGACATTTTCAACAATAAACTGCTCTGGCATACTTCCACCGCAAGACCTCATTTAACTTTAAAAAGGTAGGTACTCTTGCCTTCTCTTCAGGGATTCTCACTCACATTCGTCTGCTAAAGCTGTCAGCCTTATAGTTTTGGTATAACGCACAAAGATGCGCAAGCAACACCCATCCACAGCCCCATAGACTGCCATGTTAAAAAGGCAGGAACATTTCTGGAGGAAAGCAAAAGTAACACTTCTTTGAATCGCTCTAAAGGTCAGGTTTCTTCATTAATTGACACAAAATAACTATGTAGACGTTCAGGAAGGGCTCAGGATGCTCCCAGTGATTTCGGTTCAATGATTGGAAATACGGTTTGGCCAGAAATCCTTCCTGTTCGAGGGGTGGCCTCAGCATTTTCTCTCTCTCTCTGTCAGGTGCAGTAACTGCTCTGCTGATTAGGTCCTGGTTGCTTGGCAACCTCAAGCCTGTCTGAAGGAGGAAAGGGGGGAGGGGCCAGCAGGCAGAAGCCCAGTGGCGGCCATTTTAACAGTTACTGGCACTTCATTTGAACTCGTCTGTCTAAAATGACAGAGACAGCAGAGCAGCTAGCACGTTAGCACTAGCTGTAAAGACATGCTAATTGATAACATTAGCAACCAGTGGTAAAATTAGTGCTAATGCTAATTGCTAGCACGTAAGCGCTAGCAATTAGCATTAGCCACAAAGAATTAAATACATGCTAATTGCTAACATGCTAATGCTAACATGCTAAGATCCCCGGCAACAGCCCACTCGTCACTCTCAAAATTTCTGCGGGAATTTTCTAGTTTATTTTTTTTATTTTGTTGAATGCTAACGGGAAGAAACGAGTAAGAATTTGTGACACGATGAACAAAAGCATTAAGATTACAACACAGTGACTGACAATGTAATTACTGTTACCCTTAAGCAGTGAAAAGGGATGGGACAAGCCTAGTAAACACCTCTGCTCAGCTATCAAGACATAACTTAGACAGACTTAACTTCTCTTCAGCACAACTTTGGAATAAATATACATTTATTTTAAAGCTGTTGAGAGCAGATTGTTTGTGAATTCAATTTCACCCAGTGGCTCTGTAGATATCACATACAGTACATTGGCATTATGAGGAGGAGAAGACAGAAATAAATAGATGTAGAGGGTGAGGACCACTCACTTAGTTTCTATGAGGATGTCTGCATTAGCTGGATCCAGCACTGCGTTACAGATGAGCTCCTGCGTCACAGGGATGGACTTATTCATTGACACACACAAGTCTGACAGGTAGTCCAGGAACCTGGACGCACGCACACAAACACAAGATATACAAAATCACCCATGATGCTTTATAAGATTTAAGATCACCACAGGCACCAGAGATACGTCAGCCTGTAAAAGGATAGGATATATAAATGGATATAAAAATGCTTATTAACATGCAAAACCATTTCATCTTTGATTCTTGATTTTTACCCAGACCACTGCGTTCATGGTGCACAGAGACAGTGGGACACAAACCTGGGCTCACGGTTCTTGCGGACAAGGCTAACAAAGGTGTCGATCTCTGCAGCAGTGATGTGTTTCTCCAGCAGCTTGCGGTTGTTATGGAGCAGAGCTGTGATTGTGTCCTCAGCCAGGACATCATAACCAATCTGTTTCTGCATGAAGCGAAACTGTTTGGCTATATACTCCTGCGGGGGGAGAAAAAAAACAGATAAACAGTCTGAGTGTACACGAACCAATACAAAGAAGGCACAGACAGCTTTGTGAAAACAGCGGCATTATTAACCGAGCCCCTTTATCTTTATCTTAAACCTTGTTATGTCTATATCCATTACTTACACTGACTGATAGAGGCCATCTGGGCACAGAAAAACAGAGCATGTTCACAAAGATCAGACTGCCTCCTTATTCAACATAATTAAATGACACCTCTAACAACCACACTGTAATGTGTTTAAGAGAAATTGACTGTTCTTAGAAAACGGGAATGTTGTATTTCACATTTACTAGCATTTATAGGATGAGCTCGTCTGTGCTTTTGTGTACTCGTACGAACAGAAAATTTGATAAAGGAGCTTGGCAGGTGATGCAAAGTGTACAGGGTATTAAATTACACATTTCAGATTAGAGGCATTTTTTTTGCTTTGTTAATTATCAAATCAGAGTTCCTACAGAGCAAAGAGGCTTCCACTTTACCACCACCTACAGTGGCACATACACCCACAGCGCTGGTGCTCATACAGGCCTGGCAAAGCGTACCTGGTTTTTGCGGTAGTCTTGCTGAGAGTGACGCAAAACCCGATAACACAGGCGGCAGATGTGTCTGAAGGGGGCATGACGCTGGTCGGCAAGCTCCTCCAGTCGCAGCATGGGTCCGTCCCCACTGTCTGTGAACGGAGCCTGCAGCAGCTTGAAGATCTGAGTAAAAGGGATACGGTTGTGACAATTGTAACCATGCTGAACGTAAAGCCAGAACAACATGCTGATACAAATAGACGGTTTGACAACCATGCCACTTTGAGTTATGACAAAAGAGTGTTATAGAGGTTCAAAGAAGTTCATGTTTAAGTCATCTAAAGAGTCCAAAATGTTACATTCAGTGTATTACGGCATTACCTGCTTGAGAATATTCTGTTCCCTCATGAGTTTCTGTCGTTCTCTGTTGGGTTTGTTGACCATGATCTCTAGAACATCTTGTCCATTGTTGGGAATATCCACCACAAAGAAGACCAGATCCTCCAGAAGCTTGGTGACCGCCCTAACACACAAAGCATTAACACGCGGTTAGCTTTTGTATCATGCAGACAAATTCACAATCTGAAACCACTGTGCATGTTATACTATACCTCCTCTCATTCTGTGTGATGGTGCCCTTTTCCAGCTTTCCAGCAATAGAGGCCAGCACTTTACTGGCATCATTGGCAAAGTCAAGGTCTCTCACTTCAGCCGGGGAGACGGGCACAATGGCAAAAGCTTCTTTGTCCTCTTTCAGCGCCGAGGTGCCAATCTTGAATCAGAAAAGACATGTACAACTTCTCATCTATCTGGGAAATGTGCATTATTTTGGAATATTTAGTATTTAGTACTCTTTGATTCTTACTCAGAATACTGAAACAGAAACCAATAGTGAAAACTACAGTTATAATAATGTCTCTAATGTATCTAATGAAAAGACATGTTCAGGGCAATATTCAGTTCTATAACTAATACAATAGAAGGAAGAAGAAGGTTGCACAGAAACTCTTTCAGCTGACAATAGTTTAGATTTTTATCTCTAGTGAGCCCTAGGTGACTCATAAAAAAATCACAAAAACTGAGACAGTTTCACATCAGCATCATTGTACAGAGTCTAGTCGTGACAAAAGCCGAGACAGTTTACTGACCATATAATGTTACATATTAGTGCACATGAGTGATCACTCACACGCAGCATGACAGGTTTCTCCTCCTCCTTGTCGATCGGTTGGTTGGTGCTGTGAACCCACGTGTTTGTGCATAGGTGTCTGAGGCGCACATACGAGTTCCTGAAAGCACATTTTTTTTTATGATTGCATGTTAATTTCTGGAACACAAATAATATGTGGGCAATTAAATGGGATATTAGTACATAAATAAAATATGATAAACTGACCTCTAGGGTGGCCTTCCAGTGGAGGAAATAGGATGCAAGGCCAGAATAGTATTATTTCTAATCCATATATATAATCCAATGAATTCTTACAAGTTATTTTAACAGTGTTGGGAGCAGAGACAAGTTCATTACCAAAGAAAGAGTAAAGCCTTAGCAAATAGATCACCCTATCAGTGAGTTTTCTCATTTCAGTCATATTTCTGTGAAGATAATGAAGAATCTGATGCTGTGCATGTGAGGTTAAGTTCATGAAAACACAAAAGATAGATTGTATTTTAGTGCTGGACTAGTGTTCCAGCTTTAGAGGATAAATTAAAGTCGTACCCCTCTTAAAGGTAACTGTGTCAAAGTCAAAAATATGTTGCTCGCAGTGTGAACCGTGACTGTCGAATATCTGCGGGCAATATCGCAATTTTTCAAATGACACTGCAGAGTTTTATACAAAATAATTTGAACGCGTTGCCTCAGCACTGATGACCTTACAATAACACTTCAAGCAAGACCTACGTGCTCACGTAAACACTTCACACCCAGATACAGCGGCTTCCTCTTTCTTGAGCTTTTCTAGTGAAACTAGACAGACTGAATTTCTAGTGAAAATGAGCGAGCTGAAAACACGCATGTTTCGAAATCCATCGCAACCATGAACAAGCATAAACATGTGTGGTCACACAAAAATAAGGTTCAGGCCGTCCTCTCTCTAAACTGTATCGGTATGTTTTTTTTTTATCTGCGTAAACATTATTGTGAATAACAGTAAGTCATGCACTATTTTCCATTAACGAGCAGCGACACACGCATACTTTTTCCATCATTTATGGTTTTGCAATCACATTAAGGTGACTTAATATACAGTGGAAGTCCCCCACGTGTAATGTGTTTACTTTTCGGTGGAAAGAGTGACTGAGCCGGATGGCCTGCATTCACTCTCTCTCTGTAACACAGGCCTGAGCAGGTCTGAAACTCACCACCATCTTGACGTTATGGCCTTTCTTACCTGGGTACCAGCGAGTCTCCCCCTCTTAATGTTGTGGGGTCAAGCTCAAATATGGAAGAGATATCATTCCCATCAGGTACAGACACCAGGGTGTACATGACTTTGTCCTGGGCGTTTCTCAAACGGGCCCGTAAGGCTTCCTGCTCCGAGTCCAGCTGCAGAGACGAGCCAAAAGGGTTATTGATTATAGAGAATGATTAGAAACTGCTTACATAACAAGAAACGGCACGTAGATTCTCACTTTGAGCATCTGACACTATTTAACACGTGTGTGTGAAGGTCAACAAAAGCTTTTTAGTAAAAAAAAAGGTTAACTATTGATGTGAAAAGACTTCTTGGAACTGACTGAAGATAGTGAAAACTAAACGCAATGCATGAGGAAATTAGTGCACAAAGTCCCTTTTCTTCAGAAGACCAACTACTTTTTTCACCGTTTGTAAGTTTTTCCAATAAAATGTCACAGTCTTCAGTCAATAGGCCAATAATGGGTGCCAGAAAAAAAGCCTCATGTCCCAAAGACTTCATCAAATAAGGCAGCACTTTAAATAGATTTTGAGATGAAGCACAGTTAAGTAAATATGTTGGTTTATTGAGCAGAATACTTTTTTTTTTTTTTTTTTTTTCTTTACTGCTGAAGCGAGGCAGGAAACTGAGGTAGACTGTGGACTGGTTTTACTTGTCCCTGCCTGGTCAGCAGATGTGAACAGCTTCATGTTCACAGTAACAGCTTGTTCCAAAGAACTAAAAGCGCAGATACAGAAAGATGCATTCACAGTGAAAGGCTGCCATCTGCTGGTGACTGAAGAGTAATACCATCTCACTGTGCAAAAAAAAAAAAAAAAAAGATTCAGCCATCTAAATAAAATTAGTAGCCAGAGTCAGATGAGTTTCCTCTGGTAACATTGTGTGAAAGACACATATTGTTACTATGGTTACTTTTGATTTATTTTATTTTCAACAGCTTGAAGTGTCCTGATAACACTGTATCATTTTAATACATGCCAGCTAATCAGAAGAAAGTATTTTCTTAGTGATTGCTGGCATAGTAATGTTCTTTCAGTCTTTCAGTGTGGCTCACTTACTGAGCGGGACTCCACGCACTCTTCTTCATACTCTGGATTAACCTGCAAAAATGCAAAGTGAAGAAGAACAGATCTTAAATTTTGTTTCAAATTGTATTTTCCTAGTCTCATAAAGGCTGCTTTACATTTTTGAATAATGCAAATTAAAGCACAGAAATATATCAATGCACACACAGTGTGTGTGTGTGGTCTACTGACCTCTGCAGCCAGGTAGTGTCCAGTGGCCAGGTGTTTGAACCTGAACAGGCTGTTCCAGTAGCCTGCCCCTCCCCGACACGGATCGTGCTGCACAACCTGAAACCAGAGATCACACATTAGTTACTATTTCACCAATTCATGTTGCATGCTGAATTACCCGACACGCTGTGCAGTAAATGCAGGGAAACATATTCACAGTCTTCCATACAAAAAGGTTTAACTTTATATTGACTGCTGCCATACAGAGATCCACCACACCTCACTACATTTTATTAACAGCTTACGTGCCAAAACCAACTCTAAAAATATCCTCACCTCTATCTCCCATAAGGCTTTGCTGCTGGTTGCCGAGGTAGCCGACTGCCGTCCAGTAGTGCGGAGGAAAACGTATTGTTTTTTTCTGTGGTCATCACACGTGAGGAACTTCTCCTGCTCCGCGTGAAATAACCGTACCACATCGCCCTGGAGAACGGGAGATCATTTGCTACTGTTAGAAATATTCAGCTTAAACTTGAAACAAACTCATCGCATGTTTCAGAATCCACAAGAAGCTCATAGAACAAAACAAGAAGATGGTCCAATTAATATTTACGAATATGTAAGATCTCTGTGGATCCTATTTGCGATCAATGACACCAGTTTTGCTGGTTCATATGTCCCAAGCAAACAAATTGCTTTAATATATTCACATTTTTTTTAGATATTTTGGAGAGACGCTTTGGCTCAACCTACTGTAGTCAGAGATATTTTTGGTGTTAAAGTCCCAAATACAGAACCAATAAAATATAATCTCATAGTTTGTATGCTGCGGATTTATAATCTGGACTGGACAATAAACAAAGCTCCAATAAGGGACATTATACACCTCTTGTAAAAAAGTGACAGAATGAAACCTTTCAGTTTTTTGCACTAGATAGAAATGTGTTTAGTGCCAAAATTCCTACAAAAAAAAAGGTTTAAACATAAAGTATGTCTGTTTTTCTGGTAACTACTGTGAGACAAACCCCTTTTAAGATGATCTCCTGATTGTCGCTCCATTTCATGAACAAGACGATCTTCCAGCTGGTGTTACAGTTGACCGAGTTCACCTGAAAAACAAACAATCAAGAGTTTGACGTGACTTTAGATTTAAATCTACTGACAGTATCAACAGCGGAAAAGGTTAAAGTGATAGTTTAGTGTTCAGAGGAATTTAACTTCTTACTGAGAATAAGACAAAATCACGGCAACAACAACACTGCAAAGGTTAACGGGATAGTTCACTTTTGGTAAAAAAAACTTCACAACTGCCTCAAAACTGCACAACCCCATTGAGCTATCTTTGTGTTTCTGTAAGACGCTTAAATCAAATAACAGACGTAATGTTGTTAAGTAACTCAGAGCCGTATAGTGTCGAGAGAGAAAACTGCCTTTCAAATGCTGCTGTAGTCTAGCCTGTGTATGACTCTGCTATATATGGAGGACAGGAAAACAATCCCGTAGTGTTTCACATCAGCCAGTTAATAACCAAGCAGCCATTCTTAGAAAAAAAGAAGCTATAATTAGATTCTACACAGTCAATGCTCCCACACAAACATCTGAAGGGGGGGAGATGTGTTGCAGCAGCTCATCCAAACCTCATTGCATCCTGGATTATCCACGAGCTGGTGTGTGCTGGCATGGAGCGGTTGACCAGCGTTCACCGGGTTAAGGACCACTTTGTCCCCGATCACCACCTGCAATCACACACACAAAACAAAATGCGTTACAACAATAAACCAAAAAGAGGTTACACAGGACTCCAGGGACAGGATTTGAATTGGAGCTCTAAAGATAGTGGAGATAGTTGTGGATTTCAGAGAGAACTCAGCCCCTCATCATCCTGTGTGACTCCCAGGTCAACACTGTGGAGTCCTTCCACTTCGTGGGCACCATCATCACCCACTAGGACCTCTAGTGGGAGCAGAACATCACCAAGAAGAGGATGTACTTCCTGCAGCAGCTGAAGAACTTCAACCTGCCAAAGTTATTGATGGTGTACTTCTCCATCACTATCCTCACCTCCTCCGTAACCATCTGCTACACTGCTGCCACTGCCAAGGAGAAGGGCAGACTGCGGCAAATCACTGGCTCCACTCAAAGTGATTGGCAGCAATCTTCCATTCCTCTAGGACTTGTATGTCCCCCCCACACACACACAAGTCCCACGCTGAGACAAGCAGGAATAATTGTGGCAGACCACTCACTACCACCCCAGACATAAAATCTAAGAAAAAACTCTTTCCCCTCTGGCAGGAGGCTGCGGTCCATCAAGACCAAAACCTCAAGACCGTTTCTTCCCAATTGCAGCTGGCCTCATCGAAAACCGACACATCTCGTCTTGTCTCATCTTGCCCGATGGACGCCTACGTATTACATTATTGTAAAATGTCTTTTTGATCTTACTATGTTTATTATTATACTTTTTTTTGTTGTTGTATGAATCAACTCAAAAATAATTCTGTTTGTCATTTCTCATCCAAACACCAGGTCATAATGCGCTTACTGAACTCTGTGGGACTGTGTGATTTTAGTTAAAAATGCAATCCAGTTGCAGTAATGTACTCGACCTCGCATGGGTCAGAGAGCATCACTAACCATTTGCGTGTCACTGTCTTCTGTCTATTCTCAGCAGGTATGGACTGCCTCCAATTTTCTTTTTGTCCAAGGCCCGCTGCTGCTTAGGCCTTGTGCCATACCTGCTCTGAGAGGAGCTTAACAGAGAGGCCCAGTCTATGCCGTGGTTCATTTTGTCCTTGGGCACCAGCCCACTACTTCCTGCTGCAGGGGAAGACGGGCTGGTGCCAAAAACAGCTTTGTGATCAGGTAAACACCGATTTGGCACTGGCACAGGTCCATCCAGGAATAGATGTGGTCAGATGGATTGAGGCTTAAGGTGGTAAAAGGTCTAGACTCTAGACCTTTATTCTGTAGTAATGTTATAATACTGATTTACCACTGTGTGTATTACATGCTTTAAAATGTAAAATACAAATGCCAGACACGATTCAGTCTTCAGTCGACTTGACATGCTTGTATGACATTCCCACGATGCACCACCCCTGCATACGCGTGCATACGATTACTCACGCTGTCTCCGATGGAGCGTAGTTTGTAGAAGGGCTGGATGTAGAACCAGGAGCCCTCATTTCCAGCAGTGTCCAACATCACCCTCATGGCGTTCTTCTCTAACAGAGCAGGCAGACGCTTGTTCACCGTCAGGTATTTGTTGCTCTTCAGGTGAAGGAGCTGAGCAGAGACAGGATGCAGTGTAAGATAATACACACAAATGGACATGCTGAAATCTGTGGTGAAGAGTAAGTGCCTCCAGCAGCCTGGAGTTAAGACGCTGGTAGAAATAAATCCTCTCATTACAGCCATTTGAGTCAAGAAATCAAATAAAAAGTTACACTGATTTATTACGACTGCACTGAAAGTCGTCTTTTTACTATGAACTGTGGATGTCTTCTAGATATTTTGTGGCTTACATAACGGTTGTTCTTATGTATGTGTTATGACACATTATTAAGTAATTAATAATAAAGAGTCTGCCTCCTGTATTCTGTGTTCAGGGTATATTTGTATTTACACTGAGCCTAAAATCCTAAAATTCACGACAATGTCATACTGCAAAGATGCAACTGATCAACATGCGCTCAAGCCGAGGCACACATTTTTAGATAAGAGATGTAGCAACGATTAAATCATAGGTTGATTGCATGCCAGTGCTATCACAGCTAAACTCTGTGGTAGTCTAAACAGAGTTTATCAGACTGAATACCAAGCAGAATATGACCAGTTCTGAATCTGCTTTAAAAAGGCAAAGTATGTACAAGAAATCTGACTCTTGTTCTAAGTTGTTTTCAGTGTCACAAACAACTCCAAGAATAACACTGGGGAACAATTTGAAAAAAAAATAAAAATTGTTGAGTTAGATTTTTATGCTGAAATTGGCATGCTGATTCCAAAATGGCACATTTTCTCCACAGCTTACCCTCCAGATAAGCAAAATTCCACTGATTCGCTGTAGTAAGACTTGCCAGCTGATTACGATTGGACTCATCTACAGCTACGTGGCAACTTGTTTGTGCAGTTACACATTGAGACAGTGTGGTGAGAGGTGTGTGCAGCTCCCAATAGGTCAGTACTATCAATATCTGCACACAGAAAGCCAGCACAATAGGAATTAAGAGGATTTGTGCTGGCTTTTCTCTTCACCTTGTAACCATGGGCATACTGTTGTAAGTTCTATTTGGTTTGATGCTGTTTTTGTAGTTTTTAAAGCTTGTAACTATTCCATCTTAGTGTTTTACTTACATAGGTATATATTTCCTTTGTTCCACATCATGTCTGCTCCTGCTACTTCTCGTCGTAAACGCCTAAACAACCCTGACTCCTTTTTGTTATATTTGTGCTAGTTTCACCATTCCAAGTCAGAGGAAAGCAAACATCAGTGCATTTGTCAAACAAGCATATTTTGCATATTTTAAAGTAAAACTCGTTGATCAAGACAACAAGCCACAGGCCCCTTACAAAGTGTGCAAGCAGTGTGTCGAGAGTTTACAGACGTGGACCAAAGGAACGCGTGAAAAGTTGCATTTGGTATCCCTGTGGTTTGGCGAGAGCAAAAAGATCATTGCACAGACTTTTGTTTAGTGGAAACATCAGGATTTAACAAGAAAAAAGTAAAGTAGAATATCCTAATCTACCGTCAGCTATAAGACCAAAGCCTCATTCAGCTGAAATTCCAGTGCCAGTTTTTGAACAACGACCTCCTCTAGAAGATCTGAGTGATGTTGCAAAAATGCAGTGACAGCAATGATGCAGATTTTGAAATTCACAAGCTCATAAGTACAGTATTTTTCATATTTTTCTAAGAAAACGGGGATCTTATAGTTCAAAAACTTGACATGATAGAGAAAAACTGAGACAATTTTGGATTCCGCACCCAAAAATTAATTAAAAACCGCTGTCAGACACTAACTCAACGAAAACTGTGTTCCCCAGTGTAATTTCAGGAAGATATGGACATACTTATGTCTAAAAACAAAGACAACGGAGCTGAAAAAAGAAAAAAGAAAAAATCATGGAAATATTATGTATGTACAAGTAGGTGAAAAAATGTGTGTTATATATAAAATATATAAAAAAAAACAACAATGACCAACAACATACAACGCCTATATACATTCATGAAGCGTGTGCATAAAGCATTGTGTATTTCAAACTGTAAATATAGAATATTTAAATTGTGGGTGTGTATGTGAACATTTCAGTGTTTGTCGTGTGGAGAGACACTGTGCTTGTTTTGGAACAAACCTGAATGACAGTCCCGTACTGAATCACTGTTCCGAGCAGTTTTTTGTTTTCAGAGTCATTTTGCTTCTTCTCCAAGTCAGCCGCATGCTGGAAGGCAAGAATGCGATAAGAAAATATAGCATAGTCTATGAGTGCAGTCGGATATTAAGACGGTAAATGTCTGATATTGTTAGGAACAGTAGTGAGACAAAAATGTCTCGCTTCAACAAAGGGGATTTAACCAAAAACTCTGGCTCACATTTCCATGGAAACAGAGAGATTGTAATCTTCCATTTTATGACTGTGTGGTCAGCAGATTGCTTTAAATGGTATTGTAAGAGAGAAAGGAGAGTGTAGAGGGCAGAAAGGTAAGACAGTAGGAGTAAAAGAAATGTCTATAAAAGGACTTTTTTTTAACAAATACACATAACAACTTAAAGTGCTCAGCCAAATCCACCATCTAAACGTCTAATGCAACTCCTTTCTCCTCTTTATCCTGTGAAGACAGGCCCGCGTGCAGCGTACTGGTCTCTGGTGACTGCAGGGAGGCGAGTGTGTCGTCACTTTGCTTACATGGAGCTTGTTGAGGAGCACCGTGTCTGTGTTCCCTCCAGGCTTCGCTGCTTTCCAGAACTGCTTCTGCGCAGAGTAGCGGTTCATGGGACACAGTCTGAACAGACAGTCTGGAAATAGAGAATTAGAACATAGAAATAAATATAGGTATGGATAAGCGCTGAGACAAACACACACGACGGTGTCCACAGCTAAGAGAAGTACATGGGTTTAAAACAAAAAGGGAGAGAGAATACGTTGATGCACGCTGAATGATAATCGTTAAGGTCAGAGATGACGTGTGAGAGACGGGTCACAGCAGCAGCTTAGCATAAACCAACAGACACTAAAAAGGTCTGACTTTCTAAACAAAGAAGAAACGATAAAATACCCGACAGGCTCGACTTATAATAAATCCGATCTGCTCTGATAGGTCAAGATACTCCTCTCATATTCATTTTTCTCCTTTGTGGAGATCAAAGGCCTTTTTCATCTTCGGGGAAGAGACATGAGGGACAGAAAAGCGTGTGTGTGTGTGTGTGTGTGTGTGTGTGTGTGTGTGTGTGTGTGTGTGTGTGTGTGTGTGTCTGTGTGTGTGTGCGCGCGCCCATGTTATACAAGTATAGTAATATGTGGTTACATCGTGGTAAATGTAGGAGTAGTATGTGTTATGGTGTGACACAGCAGTACGTCGTGGTCAGCGAGAGTTGGTAACCGCAGCAACGACGAGATGATGCCGTCGTCAGCAGCAGCAGCGGCAGCGGCGGCAGCAGACGACTCTGATTGTGCTGCTCATTTTCATAGATACTGTAGAAACCAGCAAACAGTCCCTGCAATTTGCATGTGGATGCAGTTTTAGCATAACAGAGTTCCTGTTCTGCCCCCAGAAGAGTTCCTCTTCTGTGTCAAGCTGCAAATGACTGCAACCGAAGCCACACGAGGACTTTCACACTGGCTCAAAAGTTGCACAGAACACATTAACTACTATGACATTTTTTTTTCCCCCTGCAGAGTTAAAAAAAAACAAACTTCTGCACATCAGCGACTCCTCCCTCCGAGTCCTGGCTTTCCTCTGACTTCACCTCTCATCAAGACCGAAGCTCTCTATTCTGAGAGGGCGAAAAGAGGAGAAAAAAAGAACAATCTGTCCATCCTTCCCTCATTCTTTCTCTCTCTTTCTCTCTCTCTCCTCCTGCTATAGCCACAGTAACATGACCAAATAAGGCCAAGAGAAGGGGAGTGGGATGACAGAGGGAGAAAGAAGAGGGTGGGGACTCCCTATCTTCTCCCCCTCAATTTTCTACTATCCCTCCTTCTCCCTCCTGAATTCCTCTAACCATAAAACTCCCTTATAACTAATGCCCTCCCTCGCCCCCGCCGCCGCCCCCGCCCCCTCTCCTGCTTTCGGCCCCCCGCTCATCAGATATGGTTTACTTTAGTTTGACCTAAAATACTGTTAGAACAACAAAGAAAAGGAAGTGAAAGAGAAACGAGAAAGACAGGAAGAGAGCGAAAGAATGTGTGACAGACAGAGAGACAGAGAGAGAGAGAGCACAGAGTGGGTAAGAAAGAACTGGGAGCTATTTTATGCTGCAGTGGGAATAAATATGTATTCATGTGTGTGTGTGTGTGTCACATACTTTCACACAAGCGCATGAAACAGTTGATTAACTTGTCACCGGAACTGGGTGAAACCAGCAAGTGTGAAAGCCGAATGAACACCGAGCACGCACACTGGAGGCTTTTGTCTGACGTGTGAGCTGCCCTATAATTTGACACCGGCTTTTTTTTTTTTTTTTTTTAAATCATACTCTAAAAACACACAATCACTGCTGCAATATGAGCGCGGCGATGTGACAGAGGAGTCGCCTTTAATCTTTTGGGCTAGGAGAGAAAACATATCCGCTCGGTCACAACACTGAAATCTGTGTGGTGAGAATTCCTGCTGGGGTCACCGGGCAGCTCAATGATTCATTAACATTTTACTTCACTTAAAAACAATCTTTAACTTTCTCTTTAACCATCACGTCATGAATATTTAGTTCAAAAACGAAGCTGTCTTTGATACAAACTGACAATGTCCTATGATCATAAGGCCCTGAGGTATACATTGTGCTTTTGGGACATGTCAAGTCTCTTGTCAATGGAGTCTCAAGTCCTTGAGGGCAAGTCACAAGCTTTTTTTTTTTTTGCAAGTCGTCCGGATGCCTCTCAGGTCTCTGAATGTTTGCTATTGATACTCGTAAACAGGATTACTACACAGGCTGTGAAAACAGTAGTGTGATGTCTTCTGTCGGTTTATGAAGTCTGAGAAAATGACACCGTGCTTTTATTGTAGTATGAAACAGTAAACTGCAGTAGTTGGAGAAATATTTGCTTTCTGGTGGAGAGTTCGATTGATATCACTCAAATGTTAAATATAATACAGAGTTTGGCACAAAGATTGAAATCTGCCACGCCGGCTCTTGTCTGACGATAACAGGATCTACCTCTCGGGCACCAGATACGCACAGGTTATATTTCATTTGTCTAATCCAAACAAATAAGTTTTACGGCATTATATGCAAAACTATGTCTTGGCTATGAACGGTTGCTAAGCAACTGTCCTGCTTTTGCAGGTGCTGGGAGGTGGATTTTGTTACCTTGAGTAGGTGTCTGACAGTAATGAGGCGTGTGTTGGTGTTTTCTCATTTTGTTGTCGAACTTTAGACTCAGCTGTTTTTTTGTGTTCTATTCCAAAAGGCTGATTGTGAGCTCAAGTCTCCAGCTACAGCTACAATTATTACTATGTCTACTATATGGTTTTGCATGACTAGACAGGACTTTCCATTAGTGGTCCTACAAATTATTACAAGATGTGAATGTATGAATGCAGAGTTAAGCCTAAAGATTTCCATAATGAAATACTGTCGGGTAAAGAATATCTGACTCGGCACTGTGGAAGATTCTGACACCGGCCCTTTAAGCATCGACAGAGAACATGTCAAACTACAGCACATTAGTGCTGATTACATGCATGACAAGTGTGAACGTCTAAGCGAGTAACACAACAGTTTCTTTTCAGTTTTGCATACGCACAGCTTTTTTAAGCAACACCAACTTTTTTTTTTTTTTTAAGATTATTTTTTTGGCCTTTTATGCCTTTATTGATAGTACAGCTGAAGATAGACAGGAAGCAGGGGGCAGAGAGAGAGTAAATTAGCCGTCCGATATGGGATTCGAACCGGGGCCAGCTGCAGCGAGGACTATAGCCTCCACACACGGGGCGGCCGCTTAACCCACTACGCTACCGACTGCTCCGCAACACCAACTTTTGTTGACTTGACACGGCTTATTTGTTCATACTCCTCCACGATGCATAAGAGATAAGATGATCAACAACAAAACATCTGTTGTCTGGCATGTATTAGATTGTATTCATCAGTTGTTTTATATTATTTATTTTATTCATTTATTATAGGCTTTTTTTTTACTTATAGGCCCTTTCTTCTAACATTATTAAGAATTCACAATAAAAAATAGAATATGTAATAAATGCAACAACTCAAATTGTCTGATTGTAAAGAGGGGGCTTCATTTAAATGCATTCAATCCAGTACATTTAATTTTACGCGTTAGAGTTAATAAATATTTTGTTTAAAATCTTGTTTTCAATATTGGATTATCAGATATTAAATAAAAGTTAGGATTATATAGGATTATACAGAAGTCAGTGTTTGTGTTTTATATTTTATGTGCTTCATGATATCTTTTTTAGCTTTTAAATGTCCCTCCGCTCGACAGTGTGTTTGCTGTGTGGTTCCTGCTCCTCTGCTTGAATGTCTGAGCTTCACCGTGCAGGAAGATGTATGTGCTGAGTTTGACACTAAAAGGTTCTTCTCATGTTCATCTGCTAAAAGGAGGAAGCTTCTCTGTGCTCACATTAAGACGTATACATACAGCCATGATTTGTGATATAACTTGTGTGGAAGTCAATCCTGGTCCAGTATGCAGCTTAGACAAGTGTGATGTGGAAACTTGAAGCCTTTATTGCACCCGAGACGTTGGAGTGACGTATGAGACATCGTGTCTCCAGTAGTTGAACTTTAGAAATGAGCAATGTTTGAATATTTATCTAGTCAGGATTTCATTCATTTTTCAATGAGGGAGAAGGAGTAGATGCCTTTTTAACTGGGTTATTGAGTTTATATTATTTTATATGCCTTAAAAAAGGCGTCTGGATTGGAGCTTTAAATTATTTTTATGAACTTGTCGGCTGACGCATTGGTATATATACGGTATTGTGCAATAGTGCTTTGAATGGTCTGACAGATGACTCAGAGACATCACTAACACCGACTCTTTAGACCATGCACAGTTCAGCTGAAAGCTAATAAAAAAATTCCACCACTCGCTGCCAAACTCCGCCAGACTTAAGAGGATCAAGAGGAAGATGCTTGTAGCCGTGGCAACCATTAAAAACTACTGAGAGGACGTTAAGCCAGCAGAGATGAAGCACCTCCGAGGAAGAGCTGAACTGCCACGACACTTTGGTACTATAAGAAGAACAACAATACACAAGAGCATGTGCATAATTCACAACGGTACACAGTTTAAAGCACATCATGTGATTTTTAAACACAAGCAGGGAGGTCCGCAATAATTAGACAACATCAGCCTGGCAAAGGAGACGCACATTACATAATACTCTCTATTCTGTGTTAAATCAACAACATCCTCAATGATCCGGCTTGTATAAACTGCTATTCGCTCCAGGGCTCTTATCCTGTTGGAGATATTGTGGAGGAAGCAACTAATCACTTGTAGAGCATCTAAGACAATAAATTGGTCTACAAAAATCGGCTTCCCTTAACCGTTTCCTGAAAGACTCCTCTCAGCAGACTTGAAAGCAGTATACTGTATGTGGTTATTACAGAGAGGAAGGGACTAAAGACGATATTGCTCCTGGTGTTTATCTCAAACAAACCACCCAGCTAGTCCCGCAGTGTGTCTCTGGCAGCGACAGTTGTTTGGGCTGGTAACAGATATTAGGCGAGGTGGCAAGGAGTTAACACTCCAACGTTCGTTGAGGTTTGTAAGGTTTAAATGTTTGCATGTAAAAAAGACATTAAAGGGCAGGAGATGAGATTTGAAATAAGATGAGAGATAAGTGAACAACCGGGAGACCATTAAAATGGTTTTCGTCATGCAGATCAGAAATCATTCGCAGACACCTAAACTTAATATAATGGGTTATAGTGCACTGTTGTATGCATAAGGTCAGATATGTGAACCACCTGCTGACTGCGTCATCAATAGACGATGATTCATATAAGCGAAAGTGGATGACATTTGAAAAATGGGGCATCCAGATTTACACTACCACTTTAAACACACACACACACACACACAAAAAATGAGCCAGCAACATAACAACTTCAAATGTAACAACTGTCCTGACATTCAAACAACTGAGTGATGACATATAAATCACAGATAATACAGAGGTGGACTATTTTAAAACTCTTAACACAAAGCTGTGTTTTCTTGAATGTTCTGACTGCTGCTCGCTCTGCTGAACTCAGTGCAGAGTGTGTGTGTGTGTGCGTGCGTGTGTGTGTAATACGGCATTTCAAATACTGTCTGGGTGAAATGCAAAGCAAGGCTACTGATGTCTCGGTGTATGCATGCAGACTACATGAGTGAAAGTGTGATTGTGTGGAGGGCGCTTGTGTTTACATTTGGAGGAAATGTTAAGCATACCTCAGGAATGACAGTATAAAGCCCTGCATGTGGACATGGCTAGTCTGGCCTCGTGCCCTTATAGCGTCCACTAAGGAGGATTATCTCTCAAACAGCTGAGGAACCTCCCAAAAAGGAGGAGGGACCAGAGAATACCAGAGAATACCCGGAGGACTCAAATTAGATGTTTCCAAAGAAAAAAACTAAATACAGATACGTGGGCACATTATCCCGGCTGTGTTTGTGGATGTTAAAGCAAGAAAGGTTATCTATGCAAAGTTCAAGTTCATGAGGCAAATACGACTTTGTAAGTGCCATATAAAATTTATACATAATTCATAAGTTAAACAATAATTTTAGGATATGGTGGGAGAAGTCGAGGCAACCGACCCTCATGTGGTCAAGACAAAAGGAAATGAATCCGATGGCACATCATTTCACCAAGTTTTCAGACTGGTCCAGGGTCATGACAGCAGTGACCAGGCTTAAAAGATTTAAGAGACTTGCCAGAGTCATGGAAGCTCACCCCAGTGCAGATGGCATGGTACGAAGGCCGAAGCTTCTCATCACTGAAAAAACACCTGACAAAGAAGAAACACTTACCAGACCAGTTCATCTTGAAAGGGCTATTCATAAGGTTGTCACCTTACTTGAAGCTAGTTGATTAGCACACATGAGGTCACATACTTTCCAACCTGAAACATTTTGTTCTCAGTGTTGTTTAAAGAGTGACTTTGTGCCGTATAAAATTTGAGTTCAGTATGCACAAATAATCCATAAGCTAAACGATAATTTAAATAAATAAATAAATAATCTGATGCAAATGTAAAAATTGAGGTGTTAAAAATGTCATGGGGCAGATAAAAATGTTATTAGTCATTGTAATCAGTGAGTATTTCATGGCCTGAACTAATGTTTCCCAGGTGAGGTATCACTACAGTGAGATTTGTGGAGACTGTATACGACACATGTTACGCATGTCATCAGACTCTGTTATCTTCGTTCATTCGTTATGTTAAAGTCTGAAATTAAAAGAAGACAACAAAGGACTCTAAAAGGACTCCTTTCAAACCTCTTTTCACGGCAAGCGGCCAACGAGGCATTTGTTAAAGTTTGTATTTCTTTGTTTCATACGCGCCTCATTTGCATTTCATTTTACATGCTGCAATATGTTTGTCCATGTAAATATAGTTCTCACGGCGTGAGCAAGACATGCAGGGATGGAGTGGAAAGTCATGTCCGCAGCAATAAACGACCTGTGTCTTTGTCCTGTTGTGAAGAGAGCTACATACTTCATTTATGTTTTTCGGAGCCGGCTCCTGAAGCAAGATGACGAGGTTCTCTTATAAACCTTAGATTTTACAAATTTAAATTCATTGTTGTGATGTTGTAAGACTAACTAGCATGGCTCTTTTACAAGGGGAAGGCATCAAATGAGGAAACGTACTGTCTCTAAGCAGGTTTAGAAGCAGGTATGTGTTGATACTGGAAAGTGACCAAATGAGCTCACTCACAGCAAACTGAACAATCGTCCCACGATGCACGTACAACAAAGTTAAGATAAAACGCACATAGAGATGAGGCAGAAAGATCGCAGAAAGTTTTAAATCACTAGAAAGGCATTTAGCGTTTTCTTCTTTTCGTCAGCGGCATTCTAAAGTCCAATGGCATGAAGGACGTTTTCACAGCAGACGTTTTTGACTTGTCTCTACAGAAAAACCACAGGTGTTGCTAATAATTTACAGTAACAGTATGTCCCCTGTAAAGCCGTGACAGTGTGACAGTGAGCCAGCATGTACAATACTAGGATTGGGATATGGCCTGTCATGGCAGGAAAAGCAGAGGAGCTAACAACATCAATACTGGCTTTGTTCCATTTAACCGTACCAGCGAGCCAGCGAGCACATCACCGGAGCTGCCAACCTAAATGGAAAGCAAGTACTGTTAATGTTATTGATGACACCTGTGTTTGACAAGTCAGAGTCCAATTGAAAAAAAGGTTTATTAGCTTAAGACCTCTGTAGGTGTCATGGGATGTATTAAAGGAAAACAAATCCTCTGATAACATGTGTCACAGATGCAAAAGGACCAAACTTAAAGTTTATTATTTTTTACTATAGCCTTTATATTTAAGGTGCAATAAAAAGGGCACTAACAATTTTAAGAAGTTGTTCATTTCCAGTCCGTCGTCCTCACTGCCTCCCGCCTTTCCTGTCTCTCTTCAGCAATCGTTATCAAATAAAGCAGATACGCCAAAAGCAATAACCTGTGACAAAAACAAAGAATCTGACTTTTAGTCCTTAATATGGGCCAACAACAGCCTGAGAACCAGATGAATCCGGTCTGCGTCTGGTCCTCCCTCACATTCAGAAAGACTGCCACCCATCCTGGATCTAGTAAGGTCAATCACAAGCATTTCTCTAATATCGGCTGATCGCGGCTGTTGATTGGCCATTGAGACATTTTTGTAAACAACCAAGATGGCTTCTGCTGATGTGGGACTGTTCCTGTTGATTATGCTATCTCGTCAGTAATAACTAGACGGTAGATTTTCTCTAAAGTATGAACGCACAACTGCACGTACAACTTTTGCACTTTCGGATTTACAACAACCAACTAAGCTTGCCTGCTAAAGACCACATCATCTTTCAAACTCCACATCTCCACTTTGTGTTTGTCAAACTTGATAAAGCTCTTTCAGCACAGCAGACATTACGCTGCCAGGTTGATGATGAATAAACTGACCTTTATGTTTAAAAAAAAAAAGAAGAATTTCTACCCAATGCCAACCATTGTTCTTGTCCCAAAAATGTCAATCTTTATTACACTGCAGACAGACAATGTTTGGCTTCGCTGTAACCTCTTTCAGCCGTCCGTTCCCAGGCGATCTTATAGCATCACCTCTTTCTGCCTTCTGCTAGACATCCAGAGACCTCTCGCAGTGACATGAAGGCCTCTCGAGGTCAAGACCAGCTGACGTGGTGAAGGAGTTGCCAAAGCCACTTTCACAACACCCATAGCTTTTGAGCAAGTGTGTGTAGCAACACATAGTCATAGTTTCATTTCCGCCACGTGCGGCATCTACAGATTTTACAATATTAGCAAATCATTTCAGATTTCACAAAGATGTTTAGTGACCGACAATGGGTGAGATTTCAAGCGGGGAGTGCACTGTGTACCTTGTGAGGAGTTTTAGAAGTGGGAGGACGGATGATTAAATAAGACAGAGTGATTAGTAAAGCCAACATGAAGCTCCCTCACTACAATCACGTCTGCTACCAAAAATAGTCATACAAAAGATGAGAATGAAATCCACAAACAGTCAAAACTGCATCATCTCGCTTTATAGTCTCACACACAGTCCAACTAAATTACTATATAATGCCTATATAAACACACTAAACTACAAAATACTGTAGATGTTTGTTTGGATGGAAGTCCACAGATGTTTTTTGCCACATTATTCCCACATCTGTATAAGAAACGCACAGAGCAGGAGAGAGCCAGAGACTCCTCTTTCGCGTCGCTTGCAGGAGTAGAGGTATCACCATCTCTCGGGGGAGATAACCTGTCTCGTGACACTAGAGACCCACTGAGGGACCGAGCTCTCTCTCTCCCCAGCTCACATCAAAGCTCTCTACTCTCTAAACACAGCGCAATCTTCTTTATGCTCTCGAGACAGCAGATAGCATCCTAAATGCCAAGTGTGAGCATGCGGATGTGGAATGCTCGCTTGTCTAAAGTAGCTCGACGCAACAAAGGCCAACAGTGTACGATGTGAAAAGGAAAAATGTACCAACAGTACAATAATGTTGCATTTATCAAACAAATAGTTATTCAGCAGTGACCAGGAAGAAGTACTGTTAGATAAACCTATTAGATAAACTACACAAGCTTTCAACACACTCATGTTCTCTGCACAGTGTCGGGCGAAGCCTCTCCCCAGAGACATAAACCTCCAGCCTGAGAACCGAGGGTCATTACTTAGTTCTACTTCCTGTATGGGAGCTAATAATAGCGGGGGTTCACCCAAAAGAGGCATCTCAAGGCCTTTTGTTTGAAAAAGAAGCTACTCGGGTGTGTTGTTCTCCAACAAATCAGCATCAGAGCTCATTTTCTCCAGCTGCTATCTCCACAGACGAGGTTCTGCAAGCGAGCACTGTGAGCACACAGCTTACGAACACATGCACGGATGCATCACACACACCATTAGCCCTAGTCCAGAGGGCAGATATATTGTGGCTGTCACCAAAGAAACACATCATAACACATTCAGCGGCGTCCCTCTTGTAGAGTCCAGTATAAACAGACGGCAGTCAGTGTGATGATGTCAGGCCTCAGGAGGGCGAGGGGAGTCTCTCACTCTCTTACCTCTGAACTTCTTTGGAGGGATGTTGAGGTCCCCCGCGTCAGGCTGGACGACACAGCGATCATCCACCAAGCTATGAATACAGACACAAAATAACATTGTTAATAAGATGCCTGTGTATTTTGTATTTCAGGTACATTATGTAGATGTTGTCTAATGGCTGAATCAGTCAGCTGCCAGGTTAAAATAATGTAGGGCTAGGGGTGGTCGGTAGCGTAGTGGGTTAAGCGGCCGCCCCGGGTGTGGAGGCCATAGTCCTCGCTGCAGCTGGCCCCGGTTTGAATCTCGCATCGGACGGCCATTTACTGCACGTCACTCCCCCTCTCTATGCCCCCTGTTTCCTGTCTATCTTCAGCTACACTATCATTAAAGGCATTAAAAGGCCAAAAAAATCATCTTTAAAAAAATAAAATTAAATAATGTAGGGCTGTAAGTTATGTTTGTCATTTACTCTTGAACTGAAACAATTAGTTTATTAAGTGACGGAAGATCGACAGCAGCGACTTTGCTAATTGGATAATCATGCAAACTATTTTCTTCAGCAAAAAAAAAGAAGTTCGAGGCTCCGGCTTCTCGATGGTGAATATTTGGTGACAGAGCACGATTAGGATTCAGACAAAACAGTTGGCATTTTATAGAACAGTTAATCGATCAGTTGAGAAAATAATCAGCAAACTATGTGATAAAACTGATTTACTGTAATTTACTGATAAACCATTGAATGAAATGAATGTAAAACAATACTGCCAATCAAAAATCATTTACGATCATATGAAGCAAAAACGTAATTAAAGAAAGTGTCTAAAAATTTTAAAGGGGGAAGGAGCAAACATTTGTCATATTTGCTTTACTTCATATAAAGTTGGTGTTTTGCAGATCAAATGAATTTATTATTAACCTCAGTCTGAACTACTGTATGCCACCTCATGTCCCTGTGGATTTATGTATGTGTGTTAAACCTGGTAACCTGGTAGTAGTACCCCCCAACAAAAGCTTCCGCATGCGTTTCCCCACAAATAATTAAATAATCGTGCATCAGATGACCTGCACGCAGGCAGGAATTTCTGGTGACAAATTTAGCTTTTACTAGATTAGAATAACATTTGTCTGGACTCAGGCCAAATCCCACATCCATTTCGGGCCCTTTTTTCCCGGGGGATGTGTACAGTTGTCCAAACAGTCCTGTCTACCTCTGCAGTCGGTGCACCTCAAGGAAAAAGACGGCAGACTAAAAAAAATAAATAAAAAGTGAGAAAATGATACAGTACATCTGCATTGTGTTGACGATGCACATAATAATCCCTGTCAGCGTGGTCAGTCATTAACACGAGTTTAATAGTTAAACCTTTGAACAAACAGGACAGGTCCTGCTGAAGGGGGCACAACATTTTTTAACCTCACACCCCAAACAGGAGCCCGGGAATGCTGCTCAGCCGGAGAAGTTTCGCCTCTCTTTAGGTTGGTTTCTTCCTGAGGGCTGATGATCTGGATAGGGCTGCTGAGTTGGTGGTTGTGCGTGGAGAAGTGGCCTACAGCCAAAACTGTCATGACAGTTTAGTAAATACGTACGCTTGTACGTGTGTGTGTGTGTGTGTGTGTGTACGTGGGAAGCGCTGGAACTCGAGAAAGGCCACAGTGTCTGTTTAGTGACTCAGTCTTTGCTGTAGGTCATTCCATTTTTCATGAGCATGGAGGGGGGGTCCGACAGCATGGCTGGTGTTACAGACACTCTGCTGCACCTTCCTATGATTGTCTTGTGGTTTCTACCACCAAAACACTAAAGCAGCCTTCTCTCTGCTGTGAATCACTATAGCTTCAGGGATGTATATCCATGCACTAAGCCATCCTGCAATGCATGATCAATATGCATTAGACTTCTGGAAAAAAAATCAGGGTTGCTCTATGAGGTTGAAATAATGGCGAAAAACAACAAGTGTGGGTGAATGAGTGGCTTGTAAGCAGCATTTTACAATTATTGTTGGGTATTGTGCACAGCATCACCTCAGTGTGTTTTTTCCTCCAACTCTGACCCCGACACCCACTCCTGCCATGATCTCCAAAACACACACACACACACTTTATCATTAACCGAGCATTTGCCGCCCCTACGTTTCCTTTTCTCCCAGCACTATCAGGGGTGGTTTTTGGTCAGTCATGGGCAAAGCACCACTTCAAAAAAAAAAAAAAGGCCTCCCACTGTTTCCACAGCTTTGTTCTGTGGGATACACTGCAAAAAAAAAAAAACTGCATCCATTTATCTCTCCTGGTGCTAATCCCACTCTGCCACTGTGACTTATATGCGACACATGCAAACAAACATTCACATTGAGGAACGCAAACACAGAAACCGATGGAAACGCTCTCTCTGATAGCACCGAATTTGTTTATCGCCATCGGTTGACTGTCGCCAGGACTAGTGTGACACTTCCTTCTATCCAAATAACTGCTCAGCTTGCAGTAGAGCAGTGTGAAGTGGGCCCACACACACATGTATGATGTATGATGTACAGCCTAGAGAGAGAGAGAGAGAGATGGACATACCCCAGGGTGCTGATGAAACCATTGGTGGATCCCTCTGCGTACAGGGAGCAGATGTCCCCAATGTGTAGGAAGCTGGACATCTTATCCGACATGTTTGACACACAAGGGGAACACCTATGGCAGAGGGAAAAAAAAAATCACATTGTATCAGAAACTAGTATTTTTAATCAGAATTCTGTCACAATAACATTTAGTAAATCTATCCATGCCCATAATTACTCTGATTTTACATTTGCAGATATGTTATCTGCCATACAGAGCTCCCAAATTATAGGTGGCAGAGCAGGTTAAGGGACACCGGGCTTCCCTGTGGGGTGAACACTAAGACAACACTATCTGATCAGAGAGGATTTGCATTGAGGTTGCAGGACAAAAAATGGTTCAGCTTGATGTTACTGTAACCTGTTTGTGTGTTGTGTATGTGGCTCAAAGCAGCAGCAGCAGCAGCACAGTTAATGATTAGGAGAGCAGGAAGCTTTATGCACCTGCAACAGGTCACCAAGAAGCTGATACATGCAGGTCCACTTCAACTCTGATTACCTGCCTCTCACACACACACACATAAAGCAGTGTATGTGGCTTGTGCTGCTGCAAAAGCTGAAAACAATGACATGCATGATGTGGGCAGCTGTTACAGTGCAAAAAGAAAAAGAAAAAAAAAGAAAAGAAAGTCTGGATTATGTAAACCACTAAAAACACATGAAACTTTCAGTAACGCATCCAGTGGATGTCTGACTGTTAATCCGCATCCGCAATCACACAGTTTCACATTTCAGTCTTTTAATTGTACAAACGCATCACAAGCGAGCTGTGAGCATTTCTTTAACCATGTAAGGAGAGGCGAGCTAAATCCTTTTTCTCCCCCCTCTCTGTCTCTCTCCCTCTCTCTCAGGATGAACAAGTTATGTGCGCTCAACTTTACCTCGGTTTGTGCTGGAAAAAAGCGTCTCCGTGCCGGCTAAGACAACATGACGGTGTCTTCTCCTCTTCTCCACCCTGTGTGTGGTGGTGGTGGTGCTGTCTGTGTTTTTATTTTTTAATAATAATCCAGCCAGTCAGCGAGTGTAATAATCCAGTTTGATTTATCTATTGACAGCTCTATCACCTTTTTCCGCGCCTGTCGCCGCTCCCGGAGCTTGTGAGGCAGAGCTGAGCCGAGCCGAGCCGAGCTGAGCCGAGCTGCCTGGCTCTCTGCCACTTCTTCTTTCTTCTCTTCTTCCACAAGCGGCCCTAGTGTTGATAGCTGGGAAATGATGTCCATGTGGTCCCATCCCATCATTTAAGGAAATCCAACCCATCCATGCCATCTTTTTTTTTTTCTTTTTTTAATGATGCAGGAGTTAGAAAACAAACTTTAACACATGTGCGCTTTTTGTTTATATTACTTTTACAGATTTATTTCTCATATGAATTAAAACACATGACATGTTATGATTTATTTATTTATTTACAAGCTTCGATCACAACTTTGTGATTTTATTTTTATTTTTTTAAAGCAGAAATTAGAAAATGTTCAGTCTCGGGCATGAAAGAGTCAAAACTTTTCAAGCCAGCTGACTGAACCACGTGACTAGGCGGAAGTAAAAGAGTTGCAAAACAGCATGAGCATGGTGCGCAGGTTTGCTTTGTTTATATTAGTGTTTGCTTTGGGGAGCGATGTGTTGCATTCAACAGGTGAAGGAGATGAAGACGCGGTGCGTGTTTTGGGTTCATGCGGGGCCGATCAGCCACAATCCGCCGCCCCGCACGGAGCAGCAGGCTGCGGCTGTGGGGAGCTGAAGAGAGCCGAGCATGCGGAGGACAGCACGGCCGATCCTCCTGCAGAGCCTCCTGCAGAGCCGGCTGAGAAATACTCAAGAGGCGCCAATGAGAGGCCCGATGAGGAGATACAAAGTCGGGTAATCTATCGGTGCTTTGAGAAAACATGCAGGTTCAAGTGAACTGCAAGGGAATCCTGATATATGTATCCTTCAACTCAAACATGCAACATTATATGACCTAAACATACATAATCAGTCATCAAATCAAATCAAATTTTATTTGTATAGCCCAAAAAGTCACAAAGTGCATTTGCCTCTGAGGGCTTTACAATCTGTGCAGGGAGTGACAACCTCTGTCCTTAGACCCTCGGTTCGAGTGAGGAAAAACTTTCCCACAAAAAACCTTTAACAGGGAAAAAAGGTGGAAGAAACCTCAGGAAGAGCCACAGAGGAGGGATCCCTCTCCCAGGACGGACAGACGTGCAATGGATGTCACATGACAGAACAAATCAACACAAACATATTGTACAATTACAATGACTGGAACCTGTGATAGAGAGACACAGATGCACATCGTCAACTAACAATGAACTGTAATGGAGATATGGCAGCAATAATGACAGTAGTAATATGTGTAGTGGACGTCGTGCAGGACCACAGCAGCAGCCACGATCCACGAGAACCTGCTGGACGATAGAGCATACATACACATACATAGACATCTTTGACATAAGGCGTTAAGTTCTCATTTTAAATACAGGCTGATCCACATGCCCTTAAAACAAAGACACAAACCCTCTCAGCAAACAGATGCAAATCAGTGGCTGACTTCTTCTCAAGTCGGGAATATAATGGGTCGTGCATGAGCCCACATTGGGTTGCTCTCCAGATAAAGGCTGCATGTTTGTGGCATTGTGGGTAAGAGTAGTTGTAAACTATTATTATAGTTCTTTCTTTTTTTTTTCCGTCCGCCCAGCTTTTCCGTCTTTGCTATTTATAGTTTACGCCGGCTCTGGGGGACGTTTTTGTTATTTCGAGCTCTGGTTTAGAGATTGTGCCACCGAGATTGGCGAACCGTGACCGTCATAGTCACAGTTTGCCAATCTTGATGAAGCAATCTCTAACTCGAGTCTCTCGGGATCATGCGTGTTCCTCGCTTCCTGGAAAACCTCAGGCGACAGCAGATGACAGGTCTCTGCACAGTTGATTTAACGTAGGTGCGTATGATGTCATTGACGATGTGAGGCAACATTTCAGCCGCGTGCGTCAAAGCTGATCAGTCACATATGTAAATATGTACTTCTTCTATATTCGCGGCACCTTTTTATGATTGTTGATAAGATCATATAACTTTATTGTGTTCCTTTGACATCATGGCATCTGGAGTTTATGGTGGTATTGTGCCGTCTAGTCTGGTCTGGTCTGGTCTGGTTGATCTTCCCGCTCGTGTATCTCCCGCTTACAGATGGTGCTGATTTCTGGAGGAGAGTTCCTGATGGGAACAGACAACCCAGGCATCCCTGCAGATGGCGAGGGCCCTCAGAGGCTGGTGCATGTGGAGTCCTTCTACATGGACATCCAGGAAGTCACCAACCAACAGTTCGAGAGCTTTGTCAGTGCATCGGGATACATTACTGAGGTATGAATAAATGACTGTATGTAAAGATAAAACTATAAGATAATGAAAAATGAGTTGAATCAGTCCAACCACTCAAAACCCAGTGTAATCTTTAGCAGTGGTTATTTCTTAAAAGGTTTTAAAGGCATCTCCTTTTATTTATCATAATATTTCTATCCTCGTGCTTTTAGGCGGAGAAATTCGGAGACTCATTTGTATTCGAGGGGCTTTTGAGCGAGAGTGTGAAAAACCAAATCACCCAAGCGGTAAGTGTGATCCACAACAACAGTCGACTCACCTGTGCAGTTCATGTTTTCTTATGCCACATCTGTATGAAGCATTGTTAGTGCCATGATCATCAGTCTCAGCCTTTTGGATCCCTGAAAGACTTCAGACATGTGTACACCTCAACACTTTTCTCCTATATTTACGGATTTTGTTCTGTCTTTTTAATCAAAAGTACAAATGTTTGTGAGAAAGAGAGTGTTACAGTTACTGTTAAGGTGTGACAGGGAGGGTGTGATTAAATGACACAGGAGCCGTGTGATTCTGTGTTGTGATGTTTGCATCTTTCACTGAGATTAAAGTCATTTTATTCATGTGATATCATTTATATGTATTTGAACTTCTTCATGTGCACGAAGCCGTAATCTGGAAATGTACCAGCCGGGCACATATTTTTGGCTTTAGATAGACATGAAGACAACACTGTTGAGTGAATGTTCACAGACTGGTTGTGCCCTGGGCCTCTTATAGACGAAAACCAGACAGCAGGGAATTGACTGCTTCATCTCAGCTGTCATGTGCAGCCCGATCATGTGGCTGAGATGGTGCCGTGTGCCCATTAGCACGGCAACGCTGGAAACCGTTAGACCCCGTTGTAAATTCTTCACGTTCGAGATGATTCAGGATGAACCGTGGAGTGTGTATCTGAGGCGATACTGAATGAAGAGTATGAAAGAAGCATAATATCATTGTTAGGGTCACTGTGTTATCAGGTTGCTGCTGCCCCCTGGTGGCTCCCGGTCAAAGGGGCCAACTGGAGGCATCCTCATGGTCCAGACTCCGACATAAAGGACAGGTAAGAAAATGCTCTATGTATATTTAAAAAACCCTAATTGGTACTGGCAATATGAGGCTAAATCAAGTGGGTTCTTCTGAAGTTATGATTTGTGCTGAACACAAAGAGGGATTTTGGCATGGAAGTGAACGTAACTTAAGACAAAACCTACTTTTATTAGTCTAATTCAGACTGCTGGAGGCTTTCCTGGAACTTAAAAATACATCCATTTACATTGGAACCAGTATGGAGGGGTAGGATTGAATCATCTGAAACAACCACACACGGTTGCAGTGTGCATATGGACACAGAAAATGTATTAAAGACAAAAACATGTGTACTTTTCTTTTAAACATTGATTTGATTTTGAGTTTATATCTCCTGACAAAAGCAAACGGATTAAACTAAACAGCTTTCACCCAGGCCACAGACTGTTTACCCTCCTCCCCTCCAGGAGGCGCTACATGTTCAGGAACAGTTTCTTCCCTTCAATTTATATCTGCATTATATCTATATATCCTGTACATACTCTGCACTTCTGGTTAGATGCTAAACTACATTTCATTGTCTGAGTATTGTCAACAAAGTTGAATCTAATCTAAATGCAAGCTTAGTCTTTATTTTAAACCTGTCCTTTTTGTAGGCTGGACCATCCTGTTCTTCACGTGTCCTGGGCAGATGCTGTTGCCTACTGCTCCTGGTTACACAAGAGACTTCCTACCGAGGCAGAATGGGAGTACGCCTGCAGGGGTGGCCTGAAAGACAGGTTCGATGTTTACTAATTATGTCACTATAATATATTCCTATGTGCATGTGTTCCTAATGTCAATTTCCTGATATACTGCCCCTGCCTGCAGGCTTTACCCCTGGGGAAACAAGTTGAATCCAAAAGGACAACATTATGCCAACCTCTGGCAGGGAGATTTCCCCAATCATAACACTGGAGAGGATGGATATGTCAAAACCTCGCCGGTAAGACAGATGAGGAAAGATGGAAAGATGGCATAGTTAAAGGTGTTAGGCATCATATTTCATCTAGGGAGGAGGAAGGACGGCTGTGCTTATGAGCCATCGTCACAAGACCGGAAAGTGGAAATTTTATATTCGAGCCAACGTAATCTATAGTTTTATGAAAAGGTGCTGAAGATCAAAGCTCGTTTCAGAAGTTAATAAAGTCACACCAGCAGCTCACAGATTCCCGAGATCAAATGAATAACAATAAGGTAATATTAATCCAATCTCTTTCTCGGCAGGAGCAGCTTTAAAGCCCTAATTTAGAAGCATCAATCATGAATGTATGCGCTCAGATTCTTTAAGGGTGTGTGCTGCTGAAGGAAAATGATTTTTTTCTGATCCCCTAAACTGAAAAACACGGGGATGTTTATGCTTCATTGATTATAATAACGCAGATGTCATTTAAGCAGCTTGTTGGGCGACTTAATCCAGATTGAGACTAAGTGATCTGTATTTGTGAATCATCTTGAATTTGTGGCATTATTCTCTCTCCGCTATGCAGGTGATGTCCTTCCCTGCCAATGGATACGGTCTGTATGACATGGTGGGAAATGCATGGGAATGGACCTCGGACTGGTGGACTGTGCATCACACCGCAGACGAGCAACACAACCCAGTAAGAACACATTACCTCTAAGACTTTAAGGTTTTGCAGGTTTTTTTGCTGCTCTGATATCTGATCATGTTTCTCTCTCTCTCTCAGACGGGTCCTCCGTCCGGTAAGGATAAGGTGAAGAAAGGAGGATCATACATGTGCCACAAGGTAAAGAAGAGAACTTATTTGAACTGTTAAATAGTTCACATTCTTTGGGCGGTGAGGTTTGTTGCGATGCGAGTTCATCAAGGAAAACAAAACAGTTCCTGGTAGTGGTGCCAACCTGTTTTACGGCACGTATTGAATCTAGGCAACGACAGCTCTGACGTTAGCATTTCTAAAGAGTATGGGAGCTCTGTATCATTCTCTACCTGCTTGATTACAAAGAGGAAAAACACAGCCTCTCTTCTATTCTTTCTTCCCTTCCTGGTATGTGAGATGAAAGTAGTCTCTGTGCTGGTGCGTGCACAGTTGCACCGGAGACTTTCTCCAGTGGCTCTGCTTATTCTGGATTTAAGAAACTCGATCTCATATCGTTCATGGAGAAGAGAACTCGCAACCACGCATACATTGTACACTTACTTTATCTGCAACACTATTTGAGCCGCCCACTGGTGACCATTCCAGTTTGCTTACCACGGGCATCGGTTGCCATGGGAATGTGACTAATTGCATGCAAAATGAGTCCCAAGAACAGAGGTCTGTTTGTTTCATACGAATAAGCCATGTGAGGGGAGGAGAGGACAACAGTCAGACATGCTTGATGAATGTGTACAAACAGTCCAGCAGGATGGACAGGAAAAGCTTTTCTCAAAAAACCTCAGACAAAACGAGATTGTTTTAATATGCTGTAATAAAAAAGTTAATTTATTGACCGTAACTCCCCCCTCTCTCTTCTTTCCCCTTCCTCCAGTCGTACTGTTACAGATACAGATGTGCAGCCAGAAGCCAGAACACTCCAGACAGCTCAGCCTCTAATCTCGGTTTCCGCTGCGTCTCTCCAGAGCAACAGTGACCCGACCTGCTTATCTTAAACACGGGGGTCCCCCTTTCTTCGAGCTGCTCTCTGACCCCAGTTTTGGTTAAGCAGGTTGTAGTGGATTCTTAAGTGCCATCTCATCAATGTGCATTCGATGATCGTGTTTGAAAGAAGACAGGAGTTGAAGATTTTCCAGCAGATATTCAGAGAAATGTAAAATATTTCCAGCTCTATTTTTATAGCTTTGTATTTATATTCATTTTTAGAATTTTTTTAAATAAAGAAAACAATAGAAAAGACTGAAAAACACTGAAAGCACTATAAAAAATCTTGTTTGTACTTGGTCTAATTAAGCATTTCAGTGATCATGTGAATTTCTTAAATAATATTTGTACACAAGTTGTGTGCACACAGCAGACAACAAGTCCATGTAAACTGTGAAATTGCTGTAAGACTATGGGAAAGTATTCAGGATCATAAACGATCCCATTTGTTTTTCTTTTCTGAAATTCTTAATTAGCCATAATAAATTAAACTAACCAAATAAATCATTTTTTGTCTTAATGCTGCACTTAATTAGAATTGGATACCGTTCGTTGTAGTTAATTAATGTTAAACCTCGGCACCCTACTTTGGTATTAGTGTGCTTCATCATTATTGACCTCTATGACTGTATCACACATGTTTAATGTGTGGTTGTAACATCCACTAGAGGGCAGCACATGCTCAAACATCTATCTGTCTGTGTGTCTTGTCTATCTGTCAAGAAGAGTGTATGTATGAGTTGGTTCGTTGAAGTTAAGCTGACACAGTATAAGCTCTGTAAGGATGGTTTAGGGGGCTGTGACGGCGCAAAGCTGATTCAGTCGGTTTTTGGACTGAGATGGGCTTAACTTCCTCTCAGACATGCGATTTAGAAGCCAGAGGGGAACCAACAAGCATGTATCACCAGGGAGTGAGTGTGCCTGTCAAAACTGAAAGGATATACTGTATGACTAGAACAGGAAGGAATTGAAACGAGACCAGATGTCTGCAAAAGAACCAAAAATTATTTATTTTTAACTTCATCAGTATACATATTGCATGTGAAAATAATTAACTAAGCAATTAGGCGCAAAGAATCTAGCAAAAATAAGTGAGTAAAAGGGGGAAAGGGTCACTTTAAAACCTTATTAAAAAGAAAAACAAAAATGTTTCAACAAACATTTGTATTTCTAGCGTTAACATCAACATTTATCAGCGAACTAAAATCCTATTCTCTCGCAATTAAAATCAGAAAAGTTCAAAGGTATAGTTGATACAACATTACTGCACAATTGCTAACATTCAGTAGACAGTTTTAACAAGTCTAAACCCCGCTGTCAGCTTTTTAATTGAAGTTCAGACAAACTCCATTATCTATCGGTGCACAACAGATGACCTGTTTTACAAAACCGAGAAAGAAACACTGATTTTTTCACTAACGCTGCAAGAAGACCATCGGCTCCTGCTGCTGTATTATTAACCCAAAAGAAAGTGAGTCAAAAAAAAAAAATGCACCACAGAAACAAGAGCATAAGCAACTAAGACAACCTGGAGGCTAAAATACAGCTGCCAATCTCGGAGAGTCCAAAACAACGTAGAGATAGAAAGAATCAAACAAGGCGATACGCTATACTAATAGAAATCCTGTCCTTGATCACTCTGCCTCTTATTAGCAAAGCTGAGAATACAAAAAAAAACATTTGCAACTTTATTTGACTTTTGCACCAAAATGGCAAAAGTGTGTCTTTTTGTGCTGCTGGAGAGGCAGCCAGGCCTCGTCACTTAAAATCTCACCACATGTAATAACTACGTGTGGTGTCAACAGGAGAGGGTTTTCCCTCTGTGCTTCCTTCTTTGTCCTTCTCGCCGTCGGCTTCCCACAGGTTGATGAGCGGAGGGTAAAGCTCGTTCAAGGGGATGGAGGAAGTCTTCAGCATGTATTTCTTCAGAGAGTGGTGGTAGTTTTTTCTCTTCCATCTGCGGGCCATGTAGACGCCCACGGTGGCCAGACTGAGGAAGGCCAGCATGGTCGCCATGACAGCCAGCACTGCTGCGCTCGGGTGCTGGTCTGACAGGTCCAGGGCAAAGGTAGCGCTACGCGTTGTCACATTAACACAAGACTTGTGTGTCTGCAAATGGACATTGGAGACCGTGAGGCATACCTCATACTCGGTGGCGGGTTGAAGGTGTGTGAGGTTGTACTCGTGGACGTCTACAGGGACACGAGCTGTATAGGTGATGTGTGGGTTGTCAATCTTCATGGTGGCTGAAGCCCACTTCAGGTTGGAGGACATGACATTGGAATTGACCTTCCAGGAGACCAGGATCGAATGCGACTCGGTCTGCTTGACGTAGATTTTCATCACCTGGGCACTGTCTAGCAGGGTGCCATTTACACGTATTGTGGCAACCCTTGTGTCAGCACCTTCTGTGTTCTGGGCCACGCAGGTGTAATGACCTGAATCCTCCACCTGAACGTGAGACAGCCGCAGGGTGCCCTCGCTACTCAGGTGGTATCGCTCTGACACAGTGTCTATTGTGATTTTGGTCCCAAGAGGAGTCACCCAGTAGATCTCAGGCTCGGGCTCAGCCATGGCCCTGCAGTCAAGACTGACACTCATACCCAGCTCGAGGTTCAAGTGGCCCGGGAAGGTGTTGTGGGATATAAGGGGGAGGCATTGCTCTGGAGAGTCCACAAGCCTTAGCCCTCTAACCCGCTGGCCTTTGAGTTCAGATGGGGAGGTGCACAGCATGGCCAGGGGCTCCATGAAGCGCACTGCGGTCCTGTTGGAACTCATCCACTGAATGACACAGTCACAGCGCAACGGGTTGCTGTGCAGACTGATCTCCCGCAGATTAGGCAACACCTCCACAGTGTGCTGGTAAAGGGCAGTGAGGGCATTATTATTAAGCATGAGACTCTCCAAGGAGGGCATGTCCCTAAAGGCCAACCTATGCACATAAGACAGTTTAGGGTTGTTGGTGGCCTCCAGCTTTGTCAGTTCTGGTAAGTTGTCCAGAGCATAGCGGTCAATTGACACTAACTCCATCATGTTGTTGATACCCAGCTCCTTCAGACGTAACATGTTCTGGAAATCTCCTTCTTGAATTTTGTGAACTGGATTTTTGTTTAAATCCAAGAATTTTAGATTGGGAACTCTTTGAAGGGCCAGTTGAGGGATTCTGACCAGTTTGTTGTCATAGAAAGAAATGCTTTCAAGGTTATCCAAACCTACAAATGCATTCGCTGGAACATCAGTAAGATCCATGCCAGCCAGAACCAGACTCCTCAGGCTTCCTAGAGGCTTAAAGTTCATGTCTAGGAGGCCAATAACTGGGTTTTCCCCTATCATGAGGATCTCAAGGTTAGGTGTTTCTTCAAACCAGCGGCTGTCTATGACATGGAGCCTGTTGGAGTTAAGATGAAGGCGCAGCAGGCTGCGCAGGCCTGCAAATGCCCGAGGAGAGATGGAGCTTATCTGGTTGTGGTTGATGTAGAGCTCCTGGAGATTTGAAAGGTTTCCCAGGCAGTGGTCTGGCAGCTGGGTGATCTGATTCTCCTCTAGATGAAGGGTGGTCAGGTGGTTCATGTTTGTGAGGCCCACAGCTTCCACGGTGCTGAAGTTGTTCTGGGATAGGTCTAACTCTGTCAGGTTGAACAGCACCTCCAGCTCGCCACTCGTGTGAGAGATGGCATTACTTTGGAGCAGCAACACCTGAGTATCCGTGGACAGGTTGGTAGGGATGTGCGTGAGCCTCAAGTCATTGCAGTCCACTGTGGTTGCCTCCTTGTATGTTGACTGGGGAGTGAACCAGGGGCGGATCTCACAAACGCACAAACGTGGACATTCTTTGCCATGTACGGGCGACAGAGATGAAAGAAGCAATCCCATGCACAGCCAGAGCAGAGGAGGCCACGGCTGCAAGCTGAGAGCCATGCTGTCTGCTCTCTCTCCGCTCACACAAAGCTTAGACGAGAGGCAGCGTTCTGGAGAAAGGTTTGGAGGGAAGGTTCGTGAGCATTAGTCTCTGATTCCGCTGGCTAGATGCTGTAGGCAATTTCCAGAGTGATGATTTGTTATCCGGGAGAAAGTTATTTGCAGAAGCAAGGGCAGAAGATCATCTGGTCCTAAACTTGACCTCTGCTGATTGTTTTGTCTCACCTCCTCACCTTGAGTTTAAAACCTGAAACAAAAACACAGAAAGAAAGTCAAATGTTAAAGCCTGCATAGATACAAATATGTTTGCAGAAAGGTTAGTGAACACAGTAAGGGAGAGTTCAACTAAAATAACAGCTGAATAGTGAATGTGAGAAAGTACGGGAGTCGTATTTGGTTAGTTTGTACAGGGTAACAAATGAGGCGAGCGGTGGTTTTCCACAGTGCCACCCCACAGATATTTAGGGGACTAAGTTGACGTGTCTAACAGGGCAGAATGAATCTGTCAAATTTGTCTTGTTGCCCTGCCATCGTGTAGACATTCATTCCTACCTTTTAATGAGCTCCTACACAGCCAGATATACAGCTTAAGAATGAGAATAAGTTTGGGAAAAAGTAACTTCTGGATGTTGGAATAAAACTGCATATGGTTAAAATACAATTTAAACATTAAGCAGTTGGCCTGGCCGTTCTTCTTCTTCTTAAGCTGTTTGAGTGAAAATTACACGTGCTGTGTTTTTTGTTTTTTTACCTTTATGCAACATATCAATAATCTGGCTCTTTTATTATCAGACATGTTGGTTTAACATACATATTAGTGAATAAAGTAGATTTTTAGTACATTATGTTCTGTATCTGTCACTACCTAATGATGATACGGTTGATCCGTATCCCTGCTGTGTTTTGTATTTCACGATTACCAACACATTTTCTCTCCGTGCTTGGTAGATTATCTGCGTACCAGCTTGGTATCTCAGTGATCCTCTCGATGGAGTGTGTGGAGTGGGCACAGCCGGCATCTCTGGCTGTGAGCCCATTACACAACAGGCTTAATAAACAGGGAGTGTGTGCTCTTCACTGTTAATCACTTACTGCTTACTTATGATACAGGGTCATAAGAAGCAGTCGTACACATGTGAAGTGAATTTAGCTTTTTTTTTTTTTAAAGAGCGTACTCATCCAAGTTTGGTCAAACTAAGACAAGCAGAGAGAGACAGGAATGGATTGACAGGCAGAGCCCCCAAAGGAATTAGAACATTTTACGCTTTTGCTGTCATTTGTCAATTTTGTGACACCAGCTCTGGGAAACATCAGGTACAGGCTAAACTTTCACAAGCAGATATGCCGTCATGATGAATGAAACAGTTATCAGTTTCTTTTAGAACAAATCCTAAAACGTATACGGACTCCTGAACATACCTCTGTTTTCTGTGCAAGCATTACTATTAAGTGTGTGTGAGTGATTAAAGTAATTATCTAAATAAACAAAAAAGAATAATCAGCTTCTAGAGTTGTTTTCCTGAGCAAGCGGGTAGGAAAGAGAAACTCTCTTAAACTAAACACCAGAGTGTGACTCACACTCATATATATTCACATTCATCCTCATAAATAAATTGAAATTGAGCGTGTGTGTGTGTGTGCGACGGAGAGAGATCGTTGGGCGTATTTTGTTTCACATCAAAACTGACAAACTCCTCCAATATTAACATAAAACCAATACAGATTGTTTTCTCTCTGCTTTCGCGTGCTGTCTGTTCGATGTGTTGACACCCTCTCACAGTCCTGCCTCCACATTTGCATGCCCGATACTCTAAAAGAAGCTCGACAAGAAGCCGAACAAAACGGAATAATTTGCTATGCATAAAAAACAACATTACCGCACTTGTTTCTAGAAATCTGAACATGACTGACTGCGTGGTGAAAACAGCTTTTCTGGGGAATCAAATACAGGGTTTGAGCATCACAGCTCATCTACGTTTGTTTCTCTTTGAGTAAGAACACATATGGTGCTTGGTATCAGGTGGCTGGTCTCTGCAATGGACCCGGTCACACTCAAAACTAAACTGATTCCCCTTTTAAGTGTGACTGAAGTATGGCACCTTCTCTTGGCTCTTTTCATGGATCATGACTGTAAATAACTGCTAATCATCCAACTAATCCATGCAAAAATCTTTCAGTACCTGCCTTGGTGTAAAAAAAGAAGATTTGCTTGGTAATACATTTATCTATCCTCTCTCCTTCCTCCATGTGTTGCGCTGCTCGCGTATCAAATCGGAGGAGACAGGCGGAGTAATCGCTGCTTTCATGCTGAGGCCATAAAACTCAGACACCTGGCACCAGGTCTCTGGCAGACTGGCAGCACTGTGGGGGTCTGTATCCGTTCCCACCTATCTCTCACTGTGTGTACGTGCTGACCTTTTTGACCCCGGGAAGCTCTGCTGAGCACATATGCTCTTTTTCACTGATGACCTGCATCACTACGGTAAACAAATTCATATTTACAAGCTACCTAGTATACCACAGATACTATTGTTGGCCATCGACCAGCTCCACTGTAGTGATTTGAGTTAAGGATGACGCTTTGCTAAATACACAATCCCTCACTGGCTTCCCACCTGTGAACACCAAGATATCTTTACTTTGTGCAGCGAGTAGTCTTCGTGTAGATGAGATAGAACGTATCATGAACTCTGACCTCTACAAATATCACTACCGCGTATCTGAATCAACACACAAATATATTGATTCACATCTCATTCACAATTCCGCCTCCACAGTTCACCTTTTAAACGACTGTCGTGTCATCTACAGTACATCACAGCATCAGTACAGACTAAAAGCAGATACTCAGATAAACAACTGTTTAAAAATGACATTTCATAATGCGTTTGTGTACGTGTGTGTGTGTGTGCCGGAAAGCATTATTTAGATCAATTAAAACAAGAAGCTGAATGCCATTATGAGGGCAAAGAGCAGGAAACGGATTCCTCTAATAGCGCTGTTAGACTACACAGGCGTGTGTGTCATCATTACTGTCGGTGAATACATCTACACATGACTCCTGCATTGTACAAATGCAATTATTTTGGTGCCTGCGTTCTTTTACAGGATGGAAAGGACGTGTGGAGAAATAGAAAATATTGTTATATGTTATATTCTGCTGAAGAGTTCTGGCTATGATTCTCAAAACAAGAACTCCAACCCGAGGAGAAGTGAACTCCCACAGGATCATTTCCAAGAGGGAAATGTACAGAATCACTTTGGTAGGACAACACCTTATTGAACTCTCGTTCTCCGGGACGTGACAGAGATTAGATCTGAGATTAATTCTCTCACTGCCAAAGCAGGACTGGACCAGCACCTGTATCCTGAAAATCTATTGCTAATCTTTTGGCTGAGGCAGCAGAGAGCAATTACGCTGTAGGGATGATAATTAAAAATGCATGCATACATGTGTATCTAACACTGCACCGTCTCCGCACAGCCACGAAATACACATCCTGTTTTTTCCACTCCGCGCACTGACACGCATGCATACACAGACTCCTGGAAGAAGGCGGAAAAATCCCTCAACAGCCGTCTGAATCGAAGCCTCCAGCAGGAGGGATTCACCCTCTCTGCACACCCAATCCTTAGGAGGGTTTTAATCTAGGTACACATTACACATATAAAGCAGCATCTACAGTAGCTGGCATTTCCAGTGGGTTTACGAATAGTCTCACATAACAAGATTCTCCATACTTCATTTTAGCGCTGTTCCAGTGTGGGAGAAAGGTCTGTCTTGTTTATTGTATTTATTTAAATTAATCACAATTGTCTTGGGCAGCACTAACCCCAGATGCAGCAAAACGGTAATATGCAGATAGCGGAGAATTGTGATTGAAATAGTTGGGCCGATGTTTAAGGTTTAAGCCCACAGTCTGCTCCCCGTGAGAGAAACGGCGGCCCTGAGGTTCAAAGCAAAGACAGCGAGATGTAATTGTGGGACATAATGAGCTTTGTCTGCTTTATGCTAAGGTCTCTTAAATGCATTTAGAAGACAGGATCTCTAGACAATATATGGGGGGGCAATGAAGATGATGAGCGTGAGTCACTGAAGAGACGCAGACCTGCAGACACATGAGCATTTCTCTTTAGGTTTGTGAAATGTCTTAGTGTGCGCAGGCTGGAGGTTTTCATCTAAAGAAATTGAAATTTTTTGAATGATTCCTGGAGTTTAAATCATGCCCCTTAGGTCAAATTGAAGAAACATTTCATTTATCTTGCTTTTACACAAGAGTTTAGACGCAATGCTGCTAATACTACACTTCATGTGCCACTGGTGCAGCCAGGAGGAAACCTCATTTGACAGCACACTGCATCATTTTTCATAGGAGGCTATGCTTTGCCTCCTCTTATTCCTGAGGCCCTTTTTTCACTGAGTGGAAAATGTAAGCAGTGTTTCTGAATCAGCAGCCACACAACAGGCTCACAGACATGCTGTCACCATAGCAACGGCTATGCCACCAGGCATGTCTGTTTCATAACCAAATGAGAAGACATGAGAAGACGGCTATTAGTGCCATCGGGAAAGCTAAAGGGAATACACCAGTGAGAGATGCTACCGGTGCAAGAAGGTGACTGCAGCATAAAAAGCATATGGTAATCCAAAAGAGTATTTATGCATGATACAGATGTATCTGCACGACTTGTAACCCGTAAACACATCATCCACTTATGCTCAAATGTCCCCCGTACCACCATATAACATACGATCCTGATTTCTACACTTTCAAGACAATCAAGTTTCAATCCAGAGCTATCATGTGGTTCTGGGAAGCTGAGTAGTGCTGCCTGATGTTTTCTCCATGTCCTCACTGCGCTGGCCTGCCTGAGAGACATCCTGTTCCTGCTCCATTAGTATGCAAGCGTCTCACTTCACATCACACAAGGCTTTGGTGCAGCTGCTGATGGCAGAGGTGTAGAGCCGAGGAGGAGGAGGAGGAGGAGGAGGAGAAGGATGCATGCATGTGAGAGAGAGAGAGAAAAGTAAAGAGGGGAGAGGATGAAGAGCTCCGCTTCAATTAGAAGACCACAGGAGGAAACTGCTGAACAGAAAACAGCAGCAACAGTGCTGGAGGTGCTATGAGAAAACCCAAAATTAAAGTATTTAAAGTGTGCTGCACAGATCTACAATGTTTCTTCAGAGTCTATTAAGGTTTATAAGTCGCAGCATGCCAAATTGTCTGTATTTCTGTTTACTGCAAATCCATATGGTAGCTTTATTTCCCCGTGGAACTGAGATGGATCTGATCTGATTTTTTTTTTCTTCCTTTTTTGCTCTTATCCCTCCCTCCTCCACTTCATCGCTCCTTACAGTTTCGGTGTTGGTGAAAAGCCAATATGTTGTCATTGGAGCATCGATCAATCATCCCGTCAAAGGCAAAGTCTCTCTAATCTCTGGGGAATCCCTATTTGAAACAACGCTCAGGTCAGGGAAGATTAACTCATGCTTTTAAAATTGATTTTTGATTTAAAATGGATTTCCATAAATGTTTCCCCGTGCTTTTGTTCAACTTTAACCGTGCGTTAAGTTTCTAACTGATATTCATCCAAAACACTTTTAAAGTGCTACACAGACTTTATAATCTGTGATATTATCTATGATAATCTGTCCGTCTAGGACAAAAGTGGCGTACAAAAGTAATACACACAGTTTGTCCCTGAAAAAAAAAGAAAAGCAAACAGCTGACTCAGCCATAACATCACACAAACAAAACCTTTCAATGGCCCGTCATGTTTCCATGTTCCCCCTTCAGATCATGCTCACAAAGGGAGAAGGTCAAGCTGTTCCACCCTCGTCTCCACTGCTGTGGGAACCTCGGCACCAGCACATGTTGCAGAGTTAGGCCTATATGGCTCACAATGGTTCTCAGCCAAACACACACAGACACACCAAGACGTGTCTTTGTTTGTTGCAGGTTCTCACACTCCTCATCACCAGCTGAGGAAATACGTCACTGTGCATTGTGAAGATTGGGGGGTGGGGGGGAAGGTGCCACGGCCTCCTAAACACTCACATCATTGGCTCATTGGGTAACAATTGTCTACGTCTGCTACCAAAACAAAGTAAATAAAGTTTGCTGGAAAACAACGGTGCGAATCATGCGATGCAACATATTCATCCATGTTCTGATCTAATAACCAAACTACCACATTGATATTAGCGACTTCTTTGTGTTGATCTCAGTAACAGGTGTTGCTGTAATGCAGCAGCTGAAACAACAGAGCCCACTTGACAAAGGTGACCCTAAACAATACAGACTCCTCCTGCTGCTTTCTCCAAACTTCTCAGCAGAAACATTGTCTTTCTTTCCCCTCTGTGTCTTCACTTCAGACATCTGCCACGATTTCTTGACCCTTCACGCATGCAAATAGGTTTGATGGAGCACATGAGCTTCCCCCACCACCACCCCACACCCCACACCCCGTATCTGCTACTCAGCTGTTTCAGCAGGCACTCTGTACTGGCGAGTGATGCTGCAGTTTGTGTAAATGTTACACTCCGGGCTGATAGTTGAACCCCGGTGTCACAGTGCAGCGAAATGTCAGGGCTGCTGGAAAGACTGCAGGATTAATAATGAGCCCTTTAGAGACTCACAATCCACGTTCATATTTGGCTTTTCTATGGCAAAAATATAAATATATATATATATAATTAAATCATAGTAGCTTAACACAAGGTTTGCAGTGCACAGATTTATTTGGTTTTCTTTGTCTGTCCTCCTTCTGATCAGTTCATGTTTATCATTTGTCTAGACTTGAAGAAGACTCCAAATAATATAGTCCACTGTGTGCAGATTGACTGCAGAGCACTAGTGTCCTTGCAAATCTCCTACAATACATGTTGTTGATGAGATGCAGATGAATCCTGAACATGAATCGATAATTATGGATAACTTTTAGGATCTATATTCTGTTAAAAACTGATTCTTTCTTTGTTAAAGCTTTTTTTTTTTTTTAAACATTATTTTTCCTATTTGCGGTGGTAAAACGCGCTTGCACGGGGACGCACGCCATGGAGAGAGAACGCGTTATTGTTTCATTTCACCTTTGTTGATCAGTGCGTTTCTTAAAAAAAACAACAACATACAAACGATTACTTCATCTTTACGAGTTTATCTCTCTAGACACACTCACCTCTTTCTGTCGAGAAAGGACTAAAGGAGACAATTGGAGATATTTTTTATAGCCCTTATGTATCAAGATTTCAGCACATGCATTCAATAAACACATTGCTCTCACCTATGAAGCGCTGTATCCTCCGTACGCAAGGCTGCTGCTGCTGCTGCTGCAGGCTGACCCATGCAGTATCCGCAGCTCCAGGATGATGCGCGAAAGGGATGCAGACTGTGTTTGAGAATAGAAACAATCAGCGTTGGTAACGAGAATATATAAACCTCGTCCTCTGGAACGCAAGCCCTCCTTTTTTTTTTGTAATATCAGCTCCAATCTCCAGCGCTTGGAGCTGTTACTTCAGAAGTGGGAACGCTGCAGCGCACAGCTTTCCAGTGACGAGCAGCTGCCTGGCGCAGGTCAGCTGGAAACTGAAACGCGTCTGACACCGACAGTGGTGCCCAAAACAGGCAACCTCACCATCTGTTCTGTCATCAGCACCACAGGAAACAAAAGTCCCACCCTTGCCCGACCACGAGCTGTGAAGTGCGAGATTTTTTATTTTATTTTTTATGATGGAGCAGGTGGAGGAACCAATGGCATGTCATTGTTTGAATGTTTTTGTTGTTGCTCTCTGGGAAATGAGTTTTATTGTCAGGGAAGAAAGGGTTCAAAGCTTATTTGAGAGAAGAGGAGAATCTAAGAAGTCTTTTGGGTAGACACAGAGGTGATATAAATTTAATGACTTTCTGATTAATAATTCAAAATAATTATGAAATGAAATGGACTTTAAAGTGGATCTGAGCTCTCTCCCACTCAAACACACACACACACACACACACAGACTTGCACTGAGCAGTCTATGCTGAAAGAGAGATGTGTCTCTTCTCTCAGACCTGTCACTTGTTTGGATTCTTCCTCCTCCACCGCCTCCCCGTCCTCTCTCTAAGGGGAGCGGTGAAAAATGACAACATTTCATCACTTGCTGTTTGAGCTGCTGCTTTGGGAGCTGTCTGCCTGCTCCTTCATCCATACTGTAGCTACAGAGCAGGAACGTGATCATCTGTGTGAGACGGGAAAGTGTGCCAGGCAGATGTCATCTGCAGGTTTTTGGGCTGTTTATATTGGAATTATTCCGAAAGTCATTTTCACAGTTTTGAGTAATTTTGTCATTCATGTCTATCAGAAAGCCTGGAAAGGTTTGGCTTTGTCCCCTCTCTGCTGAGAAATCTTTGAGCAGATTCCTGGAGCTCCACAATTAGTACGTCTATGTTTGTAGTTTCTAAGGCATAAATTGTAGTTTTATGTAGTTTCCTTAGTAATGAGAGCAAATACAAGTTTGTGCATTTAGCTCAGTGGTTCTTAACCTGGGTTCGATCGAAGCCTAGGGGTTCGGTGAGTCGGTCTCAGGGGTTCGGTGGAGCCTCCGCCTTGGAATATTTTATACCATTTGTTACAACATATCTTTGTGAGCAATCGTTTTTTGAGGATGCTGGACATACAAACTAAGAAAAGAGTTCATGCACTGTGTTGGTTTTGTTATTTGAACAAGGTGATGTTAATGCACGGTTCATTTTGTGCACCAGTAAAAAAAAATCATTTTATTTTTTACTAAAGAAGGGTTCGGTGAATGAGCATATGAAACTGGTGGGGTTCGGTACCTCCAACAAGGTTAAGAACCACTGATTTAGCCTAAAGGTTTTCTTTCTTGATTATTTACAACAAAGCATTCAAATCAGAATCAGGATCCGAGTGGTTGACCTCCTAAAGGGTCTGTTTCCAGTCAAATCAAATCAAATCAAATTTAATTTGTAGAGCCCAAAGTCACAAAGTACATTTGCCTCAGAGGGCTTTACAATCTGTACAGGGAGTGACACCCTCTGTCCTTAGGCCCTCGGTTCAAGTGAGGAAAAACTTGCCCACAAAAAACATTAACAGGGAAAAAAGGTGGAAGAAACATCAGGAAGAGCCACAGAGGAGGGATCCCTCTCCCAGGACGGACAGACGTGCAATGGATGTCTGGAGCCAGCCAGCTGCATTCATCATACAACCAGTGAAAATGGCATTGATCATTTCATCTAACTATCTGCGATAAAACGAATAAGCATATTTCTCAAAATGTTAAACTTCAGACCTTCAACCTTTGTCCACAGCCAATCTGGAATCCATCCATGTTGACTCATGCAACATTAAACACTACAGTACAAATGTCACCGTGTTACCGTGTGCCCTCTGCACACTGAGCGTGTCTGAAGAAGTTTTAGTCATCCTCAGAACCACTAATGAGATACATGTTAGTGAGATCCATACTTTAGATTGTTTTGTCCTGATCTGAAATGTACTCGTCTTTAAATATTTTATAACTTTCAGATTCAGGATTTTTTTTTTGCAGACAGGGTATATGTAGCAAAAAATAGAGCAAAACCTCTCCTTGAATACAAATGCATTTGTGAAATATAATTCATTTAGCTGGGGGCAAACTGGAACTTGTTCAAAGGGCCTTTTGTGGTTGTCCCAGAACTCCACTGTGGGAACCCGCTCATATCGTTCCACCACCGCAGCAAGCTTCAAAGTTGATTCAGCAGTCACTCTGAGTGTTAGTTAGCAACCAGCAAATCATAATTTCCCACCATTAAACTGCAGAGCTTGTGGTGTGGTTGCCTCGGCAACAACACCCTCCCAGGAAAGGCGATGCAGCATATCCACCGGTTTATTAGATCTCTGATCACAGAGCTCGCTCCACACGGCCATCTGGGAAAACCGGTCACAGAAACAGAAACGTATGCCCCCCGTTTTACCTTTCGTCAAAGTCTTCGCAAGCTTGAAGAGAAGACGAGGTGTCATTTCTCTTTCTCAGTGCTTGTTTTGAGGCAAAAATATGAATTATTAAATGTATAAAAAGTGTTGAAGAGTGATGAGATAAACGAAATAAAGTGAAAAAAGACACACAAAGAAATTCAGTGCACGTGATCCGGTGATGCCTCGCTCTTTCCCAGAAGGCCTCTGTCCGAGTTCACCCAGTTTATTCGGACTAATTATGATCATGTCTATTAGAACATGAGAGATGATAAATGTAATACTTTCTAATTTGATTCTCTGACTCAATCGGATTTCCGCTGACATTAATATGAACAGCTTCATGCAGCTCTGAAACAGATGCCCGCCTCCGAACATTTAGCACATCCGCCACCTTGTTTCGACATTATCTCACTATCACACCGTTCCCGGTGCCACCGGTCACCTCCTGCCAGGCTACAGCAAACATGACAAACTGCAGATGTTGTTTTAATTCACACACACACACACACACACACACAGACATGACAAACACTGTCACTCTCCAGAGGAAAAGTGTCAGTTCCAATTTTATTTCAATTTCCTTTTTGCCTAATCTAATATTATGTTTGGCATGGTCCAGCTCTCTGTCTGTCCGTCTCCCTTCCTTCAGGTGCAGGATGATAGGTGGATCAAATAAAGCATCTGCTAGAGGCTGGACACAGAAACACAAAACATCTTCTAATATAATGCAGTCCAACACAACAATAGCACAAACTACAGCCTCGGGGAAATCCCCTCTGAGTTGAATCAGCACCTTCCAGTCTCAACACAAATTGAACATTATGAGCCTCGGTGAGGTTGAATTTATTGCAGGCTTGTTATATTGGATTGCAACAGAGTGTACAGGTGGTACTTGTATTGTTTCCCATGTAGCTTTTAACGCGGCTTTATGTGGCAGATCTACTTCATACAATATGATATGGTGAAATCACAGTTTACACCTTTAAAAAGGAGCAAAAATGTAAGACACACCGGACCATTCATGAAGTATAATCCTGGTCATATCTTATTAGAATATGTGAAATGATATTAATTAATATTTGAAGAGGTAACATGTTATGATGTTATGTACTGTCATGAGGAGGCGGTCTCTGTGTGTTTTCCTCTTGCCCATGTGTCTCTAGGCGTGGCCTCTGATTCCCTCTCACCTGCCTGATCACATTCACCACCTGCGGCTCGTCATCTGGTCACCCATGCAGGATATAAACTCGGTTCAACCTTCCAGACTCCACCGGTTTGTTCAGTCTCACTTGGCCAAATCCCGTGCTCTTCTTCAGGTTTTGTATTTTTTGCTAAACCCTGATCTCTCTGTTGTACCTTCCAACCCCTACACCGGCCAGCCCTGCCTCGTTATCACTCCCGTCTTTGGAAATCAGTCACCATCAATCCTGAACTATTTGGATCTCTTCACCACCTGATGCCTACATTCCCCTGCATTCCCCTACATTTGAACTATAGTCAGTCTCAGGTTGTGTTTGGACTCGTTCTCCATAGGTCTCCATAGGCCAGCCTGGACACGTTCTCCATAACAGACTTGCACGATCCTGGGGTCATACTGTATTGTACCACTTTGCATTTTTGTTATGCAGATTTGGAGAGTTCACTGTACATTAATGAGGACGTTGCAAGGCGATTGGCTTAGCTTAGAGTAAAGATGTGTAAACTGTAAATAATCCTGAACGGTGTCATTGTGTCAACAGTGGGAGAAGATGTAATGCCTTCCCCTGTTACTTTGGAATTTGTTGTCCGAAACAGACCTGGTTGTGTTCTTGCCAAAATTTCAGTGACAAGAATACAGTAAATTTGAAGCTGGAGCCAGGAGGTGATTAGTTTAGCTTAGAGGAAAAGACTGGAAACTGACAGGAAACAGCTAGCCCGGCTCTGTCCAAAGGTAATAAAAGCCAAATCTACCAACACCTCTAAAGTGTAACTAATTAATGTTATATCTCATTTCTTTAATGAGATGTTGTGGGTTTTTTTGTGAGTTATGTGCCAAAACACATTGTCAATGTGCGGTTGCCAGGCAACCAGAGGAGTCTCCAGTAAGTAACTATGCCTGGCCAAAAAACAAAACAAAAAAAAAAGTAGTCTGGCATATGTCCCATTAAAAACAAAACCACAACTTCACATTTTTCACACAAGATTGATATTGACCTTCTCATCCAACCCATCAAACTCGAGCATTTTCTCACACTTTTTTTCCAATAAGACTTCTTGAACTCCCGTGCATGGTAAGAAATAATAATGAGTGCCAAAGATGTGTCTTTGAATTATCTAATTAGATTAGTTACCTCTCAGGTGAAGGTAAAATCAAATGATCAATTGAAAGGACGGTGGCAGTGTCAGCGGATTCACGACGTTACTAGAACAGTGTTCTTTTTCTCTCTGGTACGTGTTAACTGTGTCAATCATTACCCGTCCTGTATAGAAATGTAGGCCGCCGCTCTTCCATTAGTGCTGGCACTGACTTTTTACATCCAGTTGTACTGCCAAGGCTTCAAGGTGAGCGTTAGTGTGAACGTCTTCCCCAGAATTGGTCTTAATAGGCACAGAGGTGATGAGGTCTTGATTCCTGTTACACATGCCACTTTGCATTAGTGTCCACATTAGAGCCTGCCACTCCACAACCAATCAGAAGCACTTAACAACAAAATCAACAGATCCCTTTATAATTGCTCCTGAGCAAAGCAATTTAACAGAGGCTCTTGGGGATTGACTTTCATTTGGGTTTGTCAAACACAGGCCTTGCTTGATTTGTTTTGGCCAAATCGAAAATTAAGATAGCTTCTGAAGCGTGTGTATGTATGTGCGTATATAAATATATATGACTTTGCGAGGTAGCTGTTTGTACTCATTTCCCTTATGCAGAAATAAATTAATGAAGGTGATTGTTCTTGGGCGTGCCACTCAGCGATAGAATACAATAGGACAATAATTGCTTCTTCTTAATTAATTGTATTTATCCATCCTCCTTATGCTTCCCCTTAAACAAACTTTCAGCTCATCTCGACAAAAAAAACAACCTAAAACAGACCATTAATATTTAATTGACATGTTGCATCAGCAGCTTTTACATCACTGCCATTTGGCAAAGGAGGGCAAGAGAACTGCTTTTACTGCCGCCTCAAGTCGACTCATTTTATTTGTTTGTTTGTTTTGTTTTTTTATCTTAATATTTCAGACACAGCCGGCCGTCAACGCTATTCTTGAATTAATTAAACTATGCATCCATACAGTCCATTGCGAAGTAAGACAGCGCAGAGTCAAAGCCGTCTTTACCATCTGTGTCTCATCATTAAATAATTATCAACAGTACGTTAAGATCATGGAACCGCGCAGGCTGAGTTGTGTCTCCTGAGACCTGGAAAAATATGGAGAGGTTCTGCGTTAATAATGAAATAAGTTTACTTTGCTTTTTTTTTTTTGTAGGTCACAACAGCTACAACAACAACGTAACATGTTTCTATAGTTGATGCTGGGAGCTTGTTATGAAGTTGACGGTCACAAATTAAATTCCCTCTCTTTAGATTTTAGCCATGCTGATGCTCTCGGGGTGGTAATGTTCGTCAGTCAAATATCTCAACAACTGTTAAAGCACCCACTCTGCAACCCTGTACACCGCTATTTAACAAACACGCTGACCTTACATCAGCTTAATATTATCATATCAGCATATTTTCATGCTAGCTCACAGAAGGATTCACAATGCAGACTCCGAGACAAAGGTGGTGGTTCGAAAAGGTTTTACTAAACAAACTAGAAAAACTCAAATACAGGCAAAAGTACAGATCCGTAATTCAAAAATCGTGGTTTAGAAATAAACAGGCTTAGGGTCGAAGATCGGGTTATCAAAGGTCAGGAATACGAGACACAAAGACGCTGTACATGACAAGACAAACTGGCGACAAACAAAGGGGGGGGGGGAAGGTGCCACGGCCTCCTAAACACTCACATCATTGGCTCATTGGGTAACAATTGTCTACGTCTGCTACCAAAACAAAGTAAATAAAGTTTGCTGGAAAACAACGGTGCGAATCATGCAATGCAACATATCATCCATGTCCTGACTAATAACCAAACTACCACATTGATATAGCACTTCTTTGTGTTGATCTCAGTAACAGTGTTTCTGTAATGCAGCAGCTGAAACAACAGAGCCCACTTGACAAAGGTGACCCTAAACAAACAGACTCCTCCTGCTGCTTTCTCCAAACTTCTCAGCAGAAACATTGTCTTTCTTTCCCCTCTGTGTTCACTTCAGACATCTGCCACGATTTTTGACCCTTCACGCATGCAAATAGGTTTGATGGAGCACATGAGCTTCCCCCACCACCACCCCACACCCCACACCCCTATCTGCTACTCACGCTGTTTCAGCAGGCACTCTGTACTGGCGAGTGATGCTGCAGTTTGTGTAAATGTTACACTCCGGGCTGATAGTTGAACCCCTGTGTCACAGTGCAGCGAAATGTCAGGGCTGCTGGAAAGACTGCAGGATTAATAATGAGCCCTTTAGAGACTCACAATCCACGTTCATATTTGGCTTTTCTATGGCAAAAATATAATAAATAATATATATAATTAAATCATAGTAGCTTAACACAAGGTTTGCAGTGCACAGATTTATTGGTTTCTTTGTCTGTCCTCCTTCTGACAGTTCATGTTTATCATTGTCAGACTGAAGAAGACTCCAAATAATATAGTCTACTGTGTGCAGATGGACTGCAGAGCACTAGTGTCCTTGCAAATCTCCTATACAATACATTTGTTGATGAGATGCAGATGATCCTGAACATGAATCGATAATTGGATAACTTTAGGATCTATATCCTGTTAAAAACTGATTCTTTCTTTGTTAAAGCTTTTTTTTTTTTTTTAAACATTATTTTTCCTATTGCGTGGTAAAACGCGCTTGCACGGGGACGCACGCCATGGAGAGAGAACGCGTTATTGTTATTTCACTTTGTTGATCAGTGCGTTCTTAAAAAAAACAACAACATACAAATGATTACTTCATCTTACGAGTTTATCTCTCGAACACACCACCTCTTTCTGTCGAGAAAGGACAAGGAGACAATTGGAGATATTTTTTTTATGCCCTTATGTATGAAGATTCAGCACATGCATTAAATAAACACATTGGCTCTCACCTATGAAGCGCTGTATCCTCCGTACGCAAGGCTGCTGCTGCTGCTGCAGGCTGACCCATGCAGTACCGCAGCTCCAGGATGATGCGCGAAAAGGATGCAGACTGTGTTTGAGAATAGAAACAATCAGCGTTGGTAACGAGAATATATAAACCTCGTCCTCTGGAACGCAAGCCCTCCTTTTTTTTTTGTAATATCAGCTCCAATCTCCAGCGCTTGGAGCTGTTACTTCAGAAGTGGGAACGCTGCAGCGCACAGCTTTCCAGTGACGAGCAGCTGCCTGGCGCAGGTCAGCTGGAAACTGAAACGCGTCTGACACCGACAGTGGTGCCCAAAACAGGCAACCTCACCATCTGTTCTGTCATCAGCACCACAGGAAACAAAAGTCCCACCCTTGCCCGACCACGAGCTGTGAAGTGCGAGATTTTTTTTTATTTTTTTTTATGATGGAGCAGGTGGAGGAACCAATGGCATGTCATTGTTTGAATGTTTTTGTTTGTTGCTCTCTGGGAAATGAGTTTTATTGTCAGGGAAGAAAGGGTTCAAAGCTTATTTGAGAGAAGAGGAGAATCTAAGAAGTCTTTTGGGTAGACACAGAGGTGATATAAATTTAATGACTTTCTGATTAATAATTCAAAATAATTATGAAATGAAATGGACTTTAAAGTGGATCTGAGCTCTCTCCCACTCAAACAAACACACACACACAACACACAGACTTGCACTGAGCAGTCTATGCTGAAAGAGAGATGTGTCTCTTCTCTCAGACCTGTCACTTGTTTGGATTCTTCCTCTCCACCGCCTCCCCGTCCTCTCTCTAAGGGGAGCGTGAAAATGACAACATTTCATCACTTGCTGTTTGAGCTGCTGCTTTGGGAGCTGCTGCCTGCTCCTTCATCCATACTGTAGCTACAGAGCAGGAACGTGATCATCTGTGGAGACGGGAAAGTGGGCCAGGCAGATGTCATCTGCAGGTTTTTGGGCTGTTTATATTGGAATTATTCCGAAAGTCATTTTCACAGTTTTGAGTAATTTTGTCATTCATGTCTAGAAAGCCTGGAAAGGTTTGGCTTTGTCCCCTCTCTGCTGAGAAATCTTTGAGCAGATTCCTGGAGCTCCACAATTAGTACGTCTATGTTTGTAGTTTCTAAGGCATAAATTGTAGTTTTATGTAGTTTCCTTAGTAATGAGAGCAAATACAAGTTTGTGCATTTAGCTCAGTGGTTCTTAACCTGGGTTCGATCGAAGCCAGGGGTTCGGTGAGTCGGTCTCAGGGGTTCGGGGGAGCCTCCGCCTTGGAATATTTTATACCATTTGTTACAACATATCTTTGTGAGCAACGTTTTTTGAGGATGCGGACATACAAACTAAGAAAAGAGTTCATGCACTGTGTTGGTTTTGTTATTTGAACAAGGTGATGTTAATGCACGGTTCATTTTGTGCACCAGTAAAAAAAAATCATTTTATTTTACTAAAGAAGGGTTCGGTGAATGAGCAATGAAACTGGTGGGGTTCGGTACCTCCAACAAGGTTAAGAACCACTGATTTAGCCTAAAGGTTTTCTTTCTTGATTATTTACAACAAAGCATTCAAATCAGAATCAGGACCGAGTGGTTGACCCTAAAGGGTCTGTTTCCAGTCAAATCAAATCAATCAAATTTAATTTGTAGAGCCCAAAGTCACAAAGTACATTTGCCTCAGAGGGCTTTACAATCGTACAGGGAGTGACACCCTCTGTCCTTAGGCCCCGGTTCAAGTGAGAAAAACTTGCCCACAAAAAACATTAACAGGGAAAAAAGGTGGAAGAAACATCAGGAAGAGCACACAGAGGAGGGATCCCTCTCCCAGGACGGACAGACGTGCAATAGATGTCTGGAGCCAGCCAGCTGCATTCATCAACAACCAGTGAAAATGGCATTGATCATTTCATCTAACTATCTGCGATAAAACGAATAAGCATATTCTCAAAATGTTAAACTTCAGACCTTCAACCTTTGTCCACAGCCAATCTGGAATCCATCCATGTTGACTCATGCAACATTAAACACTACAGTACAAATGTCAAACATGTTACCGTGTGCCCTCTGCACACTGAGCGTGTCTGAAGGAGTTTTAGTCATCCTCAGAACGACTAATGAGATACATGTTAGTGAGATCCATACTTCAGATGTTTTGTCCGGATCTGAAATGTACTCGTCTTTAAATATTTTATAACTTTCAGATTCAGGATTTTTTTTTTTCAGACAGGGTATATGTAGCAAAAAATAGAGCAAAACCTCTCCTTGAATACAAATGCATTTGTGAAATATAATTCATTTAGCTGGGGGCAAACTGGAACTTGTTCAAAGGGCCTTTTGTGGTTGTCCCAGAACTCCACTGTGGGAACCCGCTCATATCGTTCCACCACCCGAAGCAAGCTTCAAAGTTGATTCAGCAGTCACTCTGAGTGTTAGTTAGCAACCAGCAAATCATAATTTCCCACCATTAAACGGCAGAGCTTGTGGTGGGTGGTGCCTCGGCAACAACACCCCCCAGGAAAGGCGATGGAGCATACCACCGGTTTATTAGATCTCTGATCACAGAGCTCGCTCCACACGGCCATCTGGGAAAACCGGTCACAGAAACAGAAACGTATGCCCCCCGTTTTACCTTTCGTCAAAGTCTTCGCAGGCTTGAAGAGAAGACAGGTGTCATTCCTTTCTCAGTGCTGTTTTGAGGCAAAAATATTAATTATTAAATGTCTAAAAAGTGTTGAGGAGTGATGAGATGGACTAAATAAAGTGGAAAAAGACACAAAGAAATTCAGTGCACGTGATCCGGTGACGCCTCGCTCTTTCCCAGAAGGCCTCTGTCCGAGTTCACCCAGTTTATTCGGACTAATTATGATCATGTCTATTAGAACATGAGAGATGATAATGTAATACTTTCTAATTTGATTCTCGGACCAATCGGATTCCCGCTGACATAATATGAACAGCTTCATGCAGCTCTGAAACAGATGCCCGCCTCCGAACATTTAGCACATCCCACCTTGTTTCGACATTATCTCACTATCACACCGTCCCGGTGCCACCGGTCACCTCCTGCCAGGCTACAGCAAACATGACAAACTGCAGATGTTGTTTTAATTCACACACACACACACGCAGACATGACAAACACTGTCACTCTCCAGAGGAAAAGTGTCAGTTCCAATTTTATTTCAATTTCCTTTTTGCCTAATCTAATATTATGTTTGGCATGGTCCATCCTCTGTCTGTTCGTCTCTCTTCCTTCAGGTGCAGGATGATAGTGTGATCAAATAAAGCATCTGCTAGAGGCTGGACACAGAAACACAAAACATCTTCTAATATAATGCAGTCCAACACAACAATAGCACAAACTACAGCCTCGGGGAAATCCCCTCTGAGTTGAATCAGCACCTTCCAGTCTCACACAAATTGAACATTATGAGCCTCGGTGAGGTGGAATTTATTGCAGGCTTGTTTATTGGTTGCACCAGAGTGTACAGGTGGTACTTGTATTTTTTCCCATGTAGCTTTTAACGCGGCTTTATGTGGCAGATCACTTCATACAATATGATATGGTGAACACAGTTTACACCTTTAAAAAGGAGCAAAAATGTAAGACACACCGGACCATTCATGAAGTATAATCGGGTCATATCTTATTAGAATATGTGAAATGATATTAATTAATATTTGAAGAGGTACATGTTATGATGTTATGTACTGTCAGGAGGAGGCGGTCTCTGTGTGTTTCCCTCTTGCCCATGTGTCTCTAGGCGTGGCCTCTGATTCCCTCTCACCGGCCTGATCACATTCACCACCTGCGGCTCGTCATCTGGTCACCCTGCAGGATATAAACTCGGTTCAACCTTCCAGACTCCACCGGTTTGTTCAGTCCACTTGGCCAAATCCCGTGCTCTTCTCAGGTTTTGTATTTTTTGCTAAACCCTGATCTCTCTGTTGTACCTTCCAACCCCTACACCGGCCAGCCCTGCCTCGTTATCACTCCCGTCTTTGGAAATCAGTCACCATCAATCCGGAACTATTTGGATCTCTTCACCAGCTGATGCCTAAATTCCCCTGCACTAACCCTTTTTGAACTATAGTCAGTCTCCGGTTGTGTTTGGACTCACGTTCTCCATAACAGACAGGGGTCATACTTGCACGATCCTGGGGTCATACTGTATTGTACCACTTTGCATTTTTGTTATGCAGATTTGGAGAGTTCACTGTACATAATGAGGACGTGCGAGGCGATTGGCTTAGCTTAGAGTAAAGATGTGTAAACTGTAAATAATCCTGAACGGTGTCATTGTGTCAACAGTGGGAGAAGATGTAATGCCTTCCCCTGTTACTTTGGAATTGTTGTCCGAAACAGACCTGGTGTGTTCTTGCCAAAATTCAGTGACAAGAATACAGTAATTGAAGCTGGAGCCAGAGGCGATTAGTTTAGCTTAGAGGAAAAGACTGGAAACTGACAGGAAACAGCTATCCCGGCTCTGTCCAAAGGTAATAAAAGCCAAATCCACCAACACCTCTAAAGTGCAACAATTAATGTTATATCCATTTCTTTAATGAGATTTTGTGGGTTTTTTTGTAGTTATGTGCCAAAACACATTGTCATGTGGGTTGCCAGGCAACCAGAGGAGGCTCCAGTAAGTAACTATGCTGGCCAAAAAAAAAAAAAAAAAAAAGTAGTCTGGCATATGTCCATTAAAAACAAAACAAACTTCACATTTTTCACACGAGATTGATTGACCTTCTCATCCACCAATCAAACTCGAGCATTTCCTCACACTTTCTTTTCCAATAAGACTTCTTGAACTCCCGTGCGTGGTAAGAAATAATAATAGTGCCAAAGATGTGTCTTTGAATTACAATTAGATTAGTTTACCTCTCAGGTGAAGGTAAAATCAAATGATCAATTGAAAGGACGGTGGCAGTGCAGCGGATTCACGACGTTACTAGAACAGTGTTCTTTTTTCTCTCTGGTACGTGTTACATGTGTCAATCATTACCCGTCCTGTATAAAATGTAGCCGCCGCTCTTCCATTAGTGCTGGCACTGACTTTTTACATCCAGTTGTACTGCCAAGGCTTCAAGGTGAGCGTTAGTGTGAACGTCTTCCCCAGAATTGGTCTTAATAGGCACAGAGGTGATGAGGTCTTGATTCCTGTTACACAGCCACTTTGCATAGTGTCCACATTAGAGCCTGCCACTCCACAACCAATCAGAAGCACTTAACAACAAAATCAACAGATCCCTTTAATTGCTCCTGAGCAAAGCAATTTAAACAGAGCTCTTGGGGATTGACTTTCATTTGGGTGGTCAAACACAGGCCTTGCTTGATTTGTTTTGGCCAAACGAAAAAAGTGCTTTGAAGCGTGTGTATGTATGTGCGTATATAAATAATATGACTGGCGAGGTAGCTGTTTGTACCATTTCCCTTATGCAGAAATAAATTAATGAAGGTGATTGTTCTGGGCGTGCACTCAGCGTAGAATACAATAGGACAATAATGCTTCTTCTTAATTAATTTTATTTATCCATCCCCTTACTCCCCTAAACAAACTTTCAGCTCATCTCGACAAAAAAAACAACCAAAACAGACATTAATATTTAATTGACAGGTTGCATCAGCAGCTTTTACATCACGCCATTTGGCAAAGGAGGGCAAGAGAACTGCTTTTACTGCCGCCTCAAGTCGACTCATTTATTTGTTTGTTTGTTTTTGTTTTTTACTAATATTTCAGACCAGCCGGCCGTCAACGCCATCAAGTCAAAGTATTCTTGAATTAATTAAACTATGCATCCATACAGTCCATTGCGAAGTAAGACAGCGCAGAGTCAAAGCCGTCTTTACCATCTGTGTCTCATCATTAAATAATTATCACAGTACGTTAAGATCATGGAACCGCGCAGGCTGAGTTGTGTCTCCTGAGACCTGGAAAAATATGGAGAGGTTCTGCGTTAATAATGAAATAAGTTTACTTTGCTTTTTTTTTTTTGTAGGTCACAACAGCTACAACAACAACGTAACATGTTTCTATAGTTGATGCTGGGAGCTTGTTATGAAGTTGACGGTCACAAATTAAATTCCCTCTCTTTAGATTTTAGCCATGCTGGTGCTCTCGGGGTGGTAATGTTCATCAGTCAAATATCTCAACAACTGTTAAAGCACCCACCCTGCAACCCTGTACACCGCTATTTAACAAACACGCTGACCTTACATCAGCTTAATATTATCATATCAGCATATTTTCATGCTAGCTCACAGAAGGATTCACAATGCAGACTCCGAGACAAAGGTGGTGGTTCGAAAAGGTTTTACTAAACAAACTAGAAAAACTCAAATACAGGCAAAAGTACAGATCCGTAATGCAAAAATCGTGGTCGGAAAAAAACAGGCTTAGGGTCAAAGATCGGGTTATCAAAGGTCAGGAATACAAGACACAAAGACGCTGTACATGACCAGACGAACTGGCGACAAACAAAGAGAGCACAGAGACTAAATAGAGGGAAAAGGGGAGGGGAAACAATCAGGCACAGGTGAAACACATGAGGGAGGCAGGTAATCAGGGAGCAGGGATGACACACCGGGAAAGGCGGAGACCTGAAAGACAAGACAGGAGGATAACTGATAACATAATAGTTCCAGACATGACAATTGCTGCAAATGGCAACCTCTATGGTTGTGAAATGAAGCCAATGCAGGGGTGCCCAAAAACTGTACTTGGCTGTAAAAGTTTCCATAAGCTCCCATATTGAAATGTAGGTTTCTGTATAGCTCTGGACGCTTTGCAGGTGGAGCTGAGGCGGAGTCGAATGAAGCCTGGGTGTTGTTTTTTTGTACCAGGCTCTAAGCTGTGAAGTTTTAGCCAATTTAATGTGGTAGTTTAAGGATACTAATGAATAGCTAACTCACTTTTCAAGAGCAAAGACATACTACATAATCATGTGTGTTATTATATATATTTCACTGTAAAATATTAAAATAATAGTCATTAGACCCAGCTGCATAAGCACAGTAATGTCTGACAACATGCAGGCGAAGGACTCTGGGTTTTAACAAGTAGGATTGTGCTGTGTATGTTAGTGGGAGAAATTGACTTGTCTGGTCTTTTTTTTTGTGCTCCAAACAGAAAAAGAGGAAAGTCTGCGTCTCTCCCCATCCTCCATCCTTATCCCTCCTCGTTCACCCCCCTCCCTCTCCTGCGCCAGCCGAACAAAGACAACTGCTCTTTGTTAGCTACATGCTTCTGTGTGAGACTTCAAGTCAGGATGTATCTTTTCACCGACGCCGGTACTTCTACGAACATGCATGTGTCCATGGGGCAGTAGTGATGGGCGGGGGAGGAGGAGGAAATAATCCTGAAGATAATGTTAGGCCTTGTGCCTACTAGGTTTCTCTTTAGAGCTCAGACCTTTTTTTTTCAGACATTTTCAATAGAGAGAGGGCATGTGTAGCTGAAGCAGCTGTCTCTATAAAAGCACTTTACCCAGCACCTTTTCTTGTTCAAAAACACTCTGCCTTTTTGTTCTTCCGCTCTGTGTGCTTAAGCTTGAGAAAAAATATATATATATATCTCCGATTTTCAAAAGAAGCGCTGCACTTTTCCTGTCAGGAGGATGAGATGTTGTCAAGATACAGTACCCCGCACACAGCAGCACTTTTCTCCCCCTTCGCCATACCAAAGCACTTCATCCCTGCCACCTGCCATGCTTTTCTGCACAGGAATATAAAATGCCCACTGTGCACAAGGCTTTGCGGGAAAATGGCAGACTGGGATTGTCCCACTTGGGAAGATGCAAAGTGAATAAAATCAATTGGAGTGATTGGACCAGTGGGGGGGGAGAAGAGGATTTGCTTTAGGGGAGAAAGTGAAGCGAGTGATGGAATTTCCATCTCTTCTGCCCCACCCATTTTTGTCCATATATGGCATCGCCGACGTGCTCGAGGCTGATGAAGTGGTTCACCAGTCTGTTCTCTGAGGTATTATTTGGATGAGGGGGGGTTGGTTGGCCTCCTTTACTGTCTGTTCTCCAACAAAATACTTCTTTGTCTGCCTTTTCCCTATTTTCCACCCTATCTCGAAGCAGTGATTGCCCTTTTTGTGCTGATTTATATTGGTTATTTACACCGTGCCATGCTTATCGTAATGATTATTCCTGTAACATGATTATAATGCGTGCATAATTAAAGGGTTATGTGCACAAGCAAGTTGTCAGTGGGTTGAGATCTCCCAATATGTGTGTGTGTGTGTGTGTGTGTGTGCATTGCACAAATGAACAAGAGTCTCCCTTAGAGGTGAATCCTATGGACTGTTAAGGTCCCCGCATGTGAATGGGATAATTTAGCTCCATTCCTGGCTGGCTAATATCAATAGATGGAGAGTTAAAGAGCATGAAGAGAGTAGGCGGCTATTAGCCCTTATAAATCACGCTGTTCTAGAGAGCCGGAGATGGAGAGACGGTAGTGGGTGGGAGTGGAGTGGAAGGTGTCAAGGACAGGGAAACTCCGGAGAATCTACCTGAAAGAATCTTAAACTCGGAGAGAATGACCAGCTGTCTCACAAGCGGAGAGGTCGTTTATGGAAACAGCACGAGAGACAAGACAAATTATAAATTCTTGGATTAATATTAGGCTGACCTCAGCTGCCTGTCATAAATTGTACACACAAACCTGATCATTATTTACAGCAAACGCCTCATACTGTTGTCCATGTGGGATTTTAAAAAAACAACAACACAAAATTCGATGTTGCTCCCCCCTCTGCAGGGCTAATTCCTGCACTCCATCAGCTTTGGGACTAATTGCAGCAGCAGGCTTCAGTGCAGTAATTGGAATGCATTTGGGTGTTAAAAAAAAAAAAAGAAGAAGCTTCATTAGGTTAAATCAATAAACACTGCTCTCCAAAGGACAGGGTGAAGCAGTGTTACAACTCTTCCAAGCCTCATTACATTTGAATAATGAGTAAATATCCTTTTGAGTAAACAAACAAACATGCAGGCCCTGCATATCTAACCTTGGCATTTGGTTTTGCAGTGGCTGGTTTCAACCTTCCCCAATAATGTGGGAAAGGATGTACAGATTTCAAGTTCTCCTGGCTTCGCAAAGAGTGGTCCGGTTTCCTCTCAGCTGTCCATGTTCTGACCCTGCAACCCTGTACACCGCTATTTAACAAACACGCTGACCTTACATCAGCTTAATATTATCATATCAGCATATTTTCATGCTAGCTCACAGAAGGATTCACAATGCAGACTCCGAAACAAAGGTGGCGGTTCAAAAAGGTTTTACTAAACAAACTAGAAAAACTCAAATACAGGCAAAAGTACAGATCCGTAATGCAAAAATCGTGGTCGGAAAAAAACAGGCTTAGGGTCAAAGATCGGGTTATCAAAGGTCAGGAATACAAGACACAAAGACGCTGTACATGACCAGACGAACTGGCGACAAACAAAGAGAGCACAGAGACTAAATAGAGGGAAAAGGGGAGGGGAAACAATCAGGCACAGGTGAAACACATGAGGGAGGCAGGTAATCGGGGAGCAGGGATGACACACCGGGGAAGGCGGAGACCTGAAAGACAAGACAGGAGGATAACAGAAAACATGATAGTTCCAGACATGACAATTGCTGCAAATGGCAACCTTTATGCTTGTGAAATGAAGCCAATGCGGAGGTGCCCAAAAACTGTACTTGGCTGTAAAAGTTTCCATAAGCCCCCATATTAAAATGTAGGTTTCTGTATAGCTCTGGCTGCTTTGTAGGTGGAGCTGAGGTGGAGTCGAATGAAGCCTGGGTGATGTTTTTTTTTTTGTACCAGGCTCTAAGCTGTGAAGTTTTAGCCAATTTAACATGGTAGTTTAAGGATACTAATGAATTCTGTAGCTAACTCACTTTTCAAGAGCAAAGACATACTACATAATTATGTAGTGTTATATAATATATATTTCACTGTAAAATATTAAAATAATAGTCATTAGACCCAGCTGCATAAGCACAGTAATGTCTGACAACATGCAGGCGAAGGACTCTGGGTTTTAACAAGTAGGATTGTGCACGTGTATGATTAGTGGGAGAAATTTGACTTGTCTGGTCTTTTTTTTTTTGTGCTCCAAACAGAAAAAGAGGAAAGTCTGCGTCTCTCCCCATCCTCCATCCTCCATCCTTATCCCTCCTCGTTCACCCCCCTCCCTCTCCTGCGCCAGCCGAACAAAGACAACTGCTCTTTGTTAGCTACATGCTCCGTGTGAGACTTCAAGTCAGGATGTATCTTTTCACCGACGCCGGTACTTCTACGAACATGCATGTGTCCATGGGGCAGTAGTGATGGAGCGGGGGAGGAGGAGGAAATAATCCTGAAGATAATGTTAGGCCTTGTGCCTACTAGGTTTCTCTTTAGAGCATCAGCACCTTTTTTTTTCAGACATTTTCAATAGAGAGAGGGCATGTGTAGCTGAAGCAGCTGTCTCTATAAAAGCACTTTACCCAGCACCTTTTCTTGTTCAAAAACACTCTGCCTTTTTGTTCTTCCGCTCTGTGTGCTTAAGCTTGAGAAAAAAATATATATATATATCTCCGATTTTCAAAAGAAGCGCTGCACTTTTCCTGTCAGGAGGATGAGATGTTGTCAAAGATACAGTACCCCGCACACAGCAGCACTTTTCTCCCCCTTCGCCATACCAAAGCACTTCATCCCTGCAACCTGCCAGTGCTTTTCTGCACAGGAATATAAAATGCCCACTGTGCACAAGGCTTCTGCGGGAAAAAATGGCAGACTGGGATTGTCCCACTTGGGAAGATGCAAAGTGAATAAAATCATATTGGAGTGATTAGGACCAGTGGGGGGGGAGAAGAGGATTTGCTTTAGGAGGAGAAAGTGAAGCGAGTGATGGAATTTCCATCTCTTCTGCCCCACCCATTTTTGTCCATATATGGCATCGCCGACGTGCTCGAGGCTGATGAAGTGGTTCGCCAGTCTGTTCTCTGAGGGTATTATTTGGATGAGGGGGGGTTGGTTGGCCTCCTTTACTAGTCTGTTCTCCAACAAAATACTTCTTTGTCTGCCTTTTCCCTATTTTCCACCCTATCTCGAAGCAGTGATTGCCCTTTTTGTGCTGATTTATATTGGTTATTTACACCGTGCCATGCTCTATCGTAATGAATTATTCCTGTAACATGATTATAATGCGTGCATAATTAAAGGGTTATGTGCACAAGCAAGTTGTCAGTGGGTTGAGATCTCCCAATATGTGTGTGTGTGTGTGTGTGTGTGTGCATTGCACAAATGAACAAGAGTCTCCCTTAGAGGGTGAATCCTATGGACTGTTAAGGTCACCTGCATGGTGAATGGGATAATTTAGCTCCATTTCCTGGCTGGCTAATATCAATAGATGGAGAGTTAAAGAGCATGAAGAGAGTAGGCGGCTATTAGCCCTTATAAATCACGCTGATTCTAGAGAGCCGGAGATGGAGAGACGGTAGTGGGTGGGAGTGGAAGGTGTCAAGGACAGGGAAACTCCGGAGAATCTACCTGAAAGAATCTTTCAACTTGGAGAGAATGACCAGCTGTCTCACAAGCGGAGAGGTCGTTTATGGAAACAGCACGAGAGACAAGACAAATGATAAATTGTTGGATTAATATTAGGCTGACCTCAGCTGCCTGTCATAAATTTTACACACAAACTTGATCATTATTTACAGCAAACGCCTTATACTGTTGTCCATGTGGGATTTAAATAAATAAAAAAACAACAACACAAAATTCGATGTTGCTCCCCCCTCTGCAGGGCTAATTCCTGCACTCCATCAGCTTTGGGACTAATTGCAGCAGCAGGCTTCAGTGCAGTAATTGGAATGCATTTGGGATGTTAAAAAAAAAAAAGAAGAAGCTTCATTAGGTTAAATCAATAAAGACTGCTCTCCAAAGGGACAGGGTGAAGCAGTGTTACAACTCTTCCAAGCCTCATTACATTTGAATAATGAGTAAATATCATTTTGAGTAAACAAACAAACACGCAGGCCCTGCATATCTAACCTTGGCATTTGGTTTCGCAGTGGCTGGTTTCAACCTTCCCCAATAATGTGGGAAAGGATGTACAGATTTCAAGTTCTCCTGGCTTCGCAAGAGTGTCCGGTTTCCTCTCAGCTGTCCACTGTTCTGATGTACTGTATCACTTTTTGGCCCCCGTCACTTGAGGTCTGAACCCAACAGCCCTTTGCTCAGTTAGAGGTCATAGACATCCCTACGCCTATGTCTCTCTGCTTCTGTTGATGTCCTCATCTGTCGCCTGGGGGGAACTATTTTCTCTGTGAGCTTGAAGTTCTGTGCCATCACCTTGCTAGACAAACAGATCGACAGCTGAAGAAAAACTGGTCAATGCTAGGCTGCTATTTTCATACACAGACACCCTTTCTGTCCTTGGTGTCATTTGAGGCACTCTATATTATTATATGTTATATATTTTTCCCAACCACACACACACACACACACCTGTAGCCTTATTCTAGTCACTATGTGTGTGTGTGTGTGCTCTTTAACTCTGTTTTCTATCACTGACTCTTGGGGAGTATTCCCTGTTGCCCACATCAGCTCCGGTGAAACTGATTCCCTCTGTCAATGCTGTCACAAGAAGTTTACTTGTTGTCATATCCCAAACACACTTTCATTGTAGGCCATGAGGAACGTGACAAAATAGGTGGAATCAACTGAAGAAACTATTTTTACAATATAATGCTGTTTACACTTTATTAAAGGGGGCATTTCAATTAATGTAAAAAAAGCTTTTAAGAAGGTCGGAGCGGCTTAAATCGTACCGCTTTCGTGAAATGACTCATATATTGTTTCACATTAGCCACAGGGTGATTCCAGTTAATCTCCGCTCACAGGACGTAATGTCCCTTGTGCCGGTGCAAACCTTACCACAAAGGGCTATTTCCGACAACAAATAACCAAATGACTGTTATTATCAAGAAAAATACAGTCAGTCCAACGCTTCCTTCTCCAAACCATAAATACAATCACAAAGTCTGTTGTTAATATCAGTAATGACTTTTCTGACTCCCTGCTGCAGCTTATCTACCTCCCTCCCTCCCGAGTGTTGTGTTTGATATCACTTTTCACATCTAAACAAACATAAAATTTAAATATTAACCGGCTTCTCAGACAAAACACACCGCGGGACAGTCGTACAGATGGTGGTAGTGGGTGGCAAGCTGCTCAGTGAAAGTACCTACAGCAGTCAAACCACCAACCATCTCATTAGAGATTCACACTATGGTGTGACTGGAGTCACATAGCATGAATAAGCCTATCAGGGCCAGTGGTTAGCCTTGGAAATCTTGGTCCCTCCAGAGGGGGTTAGAAAATTGTGTCAGCGTAGAAAATTGCTGTATGTAAGCCCACTGTACATGTTTAAGTGAAAAATATATTCACAGTGCTCCGGTTGGCTCACATTAATGGAGTTGTTAAAGCGCGGTGGAGTTAAGTTGAACAGAGGCTGCCGTTAGAGACGGAGGCCGACGCTGTGGGTCGTGGAAGACGTGACTGAGAATTTTCTTTTAGCTGAACTGTTGGGCTCATATCAGGGTTACAGTATCATTAGATTACTGTGCCATCACTGACCTCGGGCTTCTGTTGAGGGGACATTTGACCAAGAGCCAAAGGCAATGAAGTCATGCCAGAGGTACTTTTAAAACCGCTGCATAATACCACCAGTGACATCCCGCTTCCCCCATGAAAATAGTGTGTTCAAGCATGCCTGTTGTTCCCCAGTGGAGAGTATGGTTCCATTTGGTATTTAAATGGGTCAAACTGTGTTGATTTATTCATGCACTGAGTCTTTAGTGCCACTCATCCTGACAGGCAAGCTCCAGGCTCAACCCCTATGAACATAAACTCTTCTTCCACCCTCGTTGGCATGATACACCTCTGTGTAAAGTATATACTGTAAACAATATACAGGGTATTTTTCCTTTTCTTAATACATCTGTACACGATTTCAAAGTTGCAGAATTTCAGCTACATGTCAATAAACATACATTACATAATAAATTCAATGACACCATTATGGCAAACCCAGTCCACACTGTCCCTCACGTTCCCATTTTGAGCCACAAAACTCATGTTTTTCTCATATTCAGTAAGTTGATTAACTAGAAATGAACAGGAAACAATTAATGATAATCTATTCATTATTTAACTACCTCCCCAAATGTGAATATTTTTCACTTTTGTTCTCTTGATGATAGTAAATTAAATATCTCTGTGTTTTGAAGACGTCACCTTGGGCTCTATGAAACATTTTTTGTTTTGTTTTTAAAAAAAACAAATGATTAATGAAGAGAATCACTGGCAGAATTATTTGGTAGTGAACGTAATGGTTAGTTGCAGCTCTAAGGGAACATACTGGAACACATTTTTCACACTTTCGATCCATGAAAGAAAAGTGCTGCAGTCACATTTACCAGATAAAAATGACTATAACATAAATGTGGCATTCCTAAGATCTGATTTTAATAAAATGGGTTTCATTCTTACCAACATCAAGTCCAGGACACTCAATCCAGAACAAACAGATAACTGCACCTTCTCTGACGGCTCCAGAGGATGTATGTTTGTATTTCCTCCATCAACAAGCTTTCAGACGGCGCTGTCAGGTGTGAAAGGTAACCCTCTCAATCTCCCTTTGAAATCTGCAGGCGAGCGCTTCTGCTTTCACTGACTCTCTGACTCTCTGTGAGCAATATAAAAGAACAGGAGCTTTATTCACTGCACTCAAACATGAAAAAAAAAAAATACTCATGAGACAAACATACGCAGACGGCTGCTGACACACAGAGCTGCATTGTGGGTTTTCACTCCTGGGAGGTGTAAATGATGGAAAGGAGAAAAAAGGGAGGTGAATGGCAGCCAGAGGTTGACCCGTGATTCGCCCTGCAGTCGATGTCCTCACAAAAGACCCGCTCATATCGTAACGAATGATGAGATTTTTATCAAGGTCACCACACAGCCGGGCTCGCCTCCATCTCTTACACATTCATAGCCTATAGAAAGGTCAGTTCTCTTTGTATCAAAAGTTCCATCTCACACGAAAGGTGTCCCTTGAAAATAGATACAGAAATCTGTTATGTAAACACCATTTCACTCTAATGATAAACTACATTCATTCCCTTTAAATAAGCTTTGTCTTTTGACCTTTTTTAAATGCTATGTGCTGTTTTACAGTATGCACATTTCAGTGTGTTTAATGGTTTTATAACGCTCGCTGCTATAAATAACCTACTGGGTTGGGACGTTTCTTTAAAAAAAAAAGTATTTTAAAATAGCCAATAGAAGAGAGGTGACAGGAAACAAGGGTAGAGAGACAAATGTTCCCTCTGGACTCGAACCAGGGCAGCTGGGATCACATGGGACCTGGTGCCTTAAAACACTTAGCCACCAGGACACCGTTGGGAGGATACATTTCTCATGTGCATGGCACAATCAACACCGTAATAATCATCGACAATATGCAAAAACCAACAAAATAATTAAAGCTGCAAACAGCGATGTATGGGCCCTCACCGTTAAGTGTAGAGCAGGCTGCAAGTATCCCCAATGGCAGGGTTTTTTTTGAAAATTTGTAGGGGGCGCTATAGATCATTTAGCTCCGCCCACACACGATACCCTTCACATATGTACGAGGTCATCAGGGTGGACGTGTGTGCCAAGTTTCATGACCGTGCGATGATGATGGGGCAAGTTTGAAGCCGTTAGCATTTAATCTGTAGAACGAGTTCGATGGGCAAAAATGGCTCCAAAACGCAACTTCCACCCAAAATGGCTGACTTCCTGTGCATCTGGCACCTTGGCGTCCATAAACATTTTTGTGCGTCTGGGTATGACACATGCGTCTACCAAATTTTGTCGTCCTACGCCAAAGTCACCCCATTTATTTGCCGTTTTGGAAAATTTGTAGAGGGAGCACTAAAGAGCCATTTTGCGACGCCAATGCACGCGACCACCAAATTATCACATTTTTTCACAGGCATGACGTGCCGGAAAAAATCTGTGACTTTTCACGAATGTTACAGGCACGTAATTCGTCCCAGAAGTAAAATAATAACGCGGAAAAATTCCTTCGGTTCCAAAAGGTCCTCGCACCACTGTCGGTGCTCGGGCCCTAATAACAACAATTAACAAACAAAATCCTGATTATCTCTTCCAGTGTTCTGTCAGTCAGAGAAAACACAAGCAGAAGTCAAATTAGAAGTTGCATTATGACAATATTAAAAGAATTTACAAACTATCGCTGACATCCCTGGAAGTTTAAATGAACCTAGAGATTCAGGGTGCAAAGACCCAGCAAGCACTGATGCTGTGTTTTCAGGCCTGGGAAATCCACAGTAATTACACTAATACGGCACCCTCTCAGCAGGCTCATTTGTTTAGCTTCCAATAGAGCCGACCAGATGGTCCCCTGAGCCCAGTTTCCTTCCATATTCATGAGATGAAGTTTGACCCTGCCACCTCGAAGGGGCTGACCTCTAACCCAGACCCTTTAGGACATCAATAGGATATGGAAGAGGGCAGAGGGAGTAGCATTGCATCAGGCACCCCAACCCCCCACGGTTGAGCATCCAACCCTTCTATCTGAAGGCATTGGATATGTGGAACACCAGAGTGAGCCCAAGCTATATGGCGAGCTGTCACGCGAGTTCCCAGGCTCTGGAGGGGCGTCGTCTCTGGAAGTGAACATCTGTCCCAAACCACATGCAGTCCTAGGAGTTTGGAGTGCAAAGACAAAGGCAGGGAATCAAACTAATGATGTCAGACCATGTCAACAGTGTTCAAGAGCGTGGCAGTGAACCCTGACCTCCCTGCAGGATGTTTTTCGTGAGCATACGCAACCTTTACAAACATTTAGTGGGCTTATCAGTCAAATAAACAGATAGTAAATGAAAATCATTGGCCTGATTAAAACAATGTCTGGTGTGACCAGCTCGCTTTTAGTCCATTTCAACCCTTTAAGTCTTCCTCCTCCTCCTCCTCTGCAACTTTAAAATGAGTAACTTTATAAGTAAGAGTGTGGTGTTTGTTAAGAATAGAGTCGAGCGAGAATGTCAAGTACATCAAAATTACACAGGACATACTGTGAAAGTGCAAAAAATGGTTTTAAATCATAGCTGTTACATCTGAAAGAACAGGATTTAATGTGAAATTTCCATTCTCAAAGGTTGTAATGTCACGCTTAATGCAAAGCTATTAACAGACAAAAGTTCACTGTGGTTTTCGAGATCTTACTTGGTTATTCATCTTTGTAAAACTGGTGCAAAATGCTAAGAAATGACTGATAAAATATCAAAAAATTGTATAATTGGTCTGGAAATCAAGATATAAATGATACATAAGTGTAGTTCCCATATTACGAAAGAATCATATAATATATACCAACCCACATGGACATATTGCAGGGTGGTGCTCCTGCTGTCAAGGCAGCAAACTGTTGATATAAATGTGTAAGAATCACATGCAGCATCTGTTGTTTTATCACACCAGAAGTGAATTCTGAATAAATAGACTTTATTTGGAATAAATACATTCAGCCTGAAGCCGGTTTTAATGACTGTGTCTGTTTACCCGCAGCTATTCTGTTGTTGCACATCAATGGCCTGTACTCAGTATGTGAGTCTCGGAGACTGTAGTTACCTCAACTGTACCAGTCAGGGGAAACATAACAAGAGAGCAAAGCTTGTGAGTATAGTTTACAGAAAATGTAATTCCTAAATAAGGCTAAAACTGTAACTGACAGCCATTTATAGATATTTTCCTTTATAGTTTTTCCCGTAGGTGTGGTGGTCCAGGGACAACCCCTGTTTATTTGTCCCAAACAGCTAATGTACATACTGTAGTGACAGTGGGTGTGAGTAGGCTGTGAGAGGGAGTCGGTGTGTGTTTTTGTTCAGCGCAGCCTCGGACTGAACTCCTCAGTTCTTACCGATATCGTCCTCCAGTCTTCTTTTTTTTTCCTTTCATCTCTGCACATTTATAGAACAGATTCACTAAAGCCCCGGGATGAATGTGAAATATTTCCAACTCCTCCCCTTCAGTTCATGACACACACACACACACACTTACCCGCACCTCTTCATTAACTTTGTATGCCTTAAAATTTTGGTAAGAGACAATTTATTTTAAAATATCTGCCTCCTTTGATCTATAAATGTGTAATAATCCCTGAAGTACCTCATTAAGATATGGTCGAAGAAATACTCCAGTCCGTAGAGAAGATGAACAGATTATAACAAAAAAAGATAACTCGCTAGTGAAATACTTTTATTATCTAAAGCTCTCCGATCGAGGAAGCAAGGTAAAAATGATGAAGTGTGTGAGGGAGCGCGAAGAGAGCGCAGAGGCTAAACAAAGCAGTTTACTGCCAATTCAATAATGTTCCAGCTTTGAATGATTCCGAGTGATATGTTTGGATGAGAGCAGCATATGGCTCCACATCGGTGGTAACCCCCTGCCTTTTTTCTCTTTTAGCTTCTGTGATGGCAGAAATATCAGCAGGGTGGTTCTTTATTACTGATCTTATCGTGGGGCCTATTCAGGCCGCGCTGGTTTACAGGGGGCTGTGTGTGTGCCTGCGTAGTGGAGATGAGCCAGAGTGAAGATAACACTGCACATCCATCTGACTAATTGGCTGTACAATGCAGCCAGAGGCAGGGGAGGGAGGGAGGGGAGGGAGGTAGGGGGGGCTCTGATTTATAGGGCTTGAGAATGCAGTTTCTCGCTTTAAAAATATCTATCCTTCTCTATCAGCTTACGCTCAACTCTGAATTTAGAGCCCTTTTTACCAATTAAAGAATTTGGTCCATGATCTCGTTTAAGACATTCTGTCTGCAATGCCTGGTTAATATATATGCCCTTGCCCTCTGATAGAGACTTCTTCTTCTTCTTCTTCTTCTTCTCGAGCTAATTGTGGGTATTTGCTTGCTTGCTGAGTGTGTATTGTAAAGCAGAGACGAGAGACAAATGCGCGACCCCGACAGTTATGTCACCTCTGCTAAGCTGAGGGTTTGTACAAAAAGAGATTCATCCATATAAGCTGATTATGTTCCTCCCGGAGATGATCATGTAACACTTTATTTTGGATGGGCCGTGAATTATCCCCAAATTATGCACACAATGGGATCTAATTAACTATTCATTCATAATTTGCAGCCTCGCACTCGATAGGCTTTAACATGGGACATCGGTGGTTTTAGTTTTAGTGTCTCGTTCACACACAAACTGTGCCCCTGAGGAAAATGTCACACACGCCGCTGACATACTATCTCATGACACAGCGTAGACACTCCTGTCTGGCCTTGTCACAGTCTTCTGCACAGCCACCTCGGATACATGTCACCGTTTTTTCCACCATCACACTCTGTCACAGGGATTCCTGCCACTGTCGATACAGTCCCTGTCACGGCAGATCCAGGAAGAGACAGTACGGGAGTTTGCGGGAAGTGGAAGTTTGATAGTAATGACATAGCTATGTGTGAGACAGTGACAGTATTGTCGAAAAAGGTGTCCGCCTCAGATTGCTGAGAAAAACAACAGAAAAGTGGGGAACTCTACGCAAGTATCAACAATACCTTTCATATGCCGAAGACTTATTTAACACGTGGCAGCGTTACATAGTACGGAAGCCCTAAAAGGCCATACATACATACATACATACATTTTATTCCACCCGTTTTTCCTTGATTACGAGATAATTAATTCAAGATCTCGAGAAAACAAAACGATAGTCTAGTGTATTAAATCAAGTGCGCCCGTATTACAGAATGTATGGCAAATGCATGTACACTTGATCTCAGGACTGGAGTGAGGATTAGCCAAAGTGTATCAACCTTTGTCAGAAATTATAGATCAAATGGATTTTACAGTAGAGTAAATATTGCACATAATTCCCTTTTTCAATTCAAAATAATGAACTTTGAGGATGAATTTCTCCAAAATGATACAGTAAATATGCTTTATACTGAGTGAGTGAACAGTCAGGATAGTCCTGAGATCAAGTGTATCAACCTTTGTCAGAAATTATGGATCAAAGGGATTTTACAGTGGCGTAATAGGTTTGCTCACTCCGTATCATGGACTACATGCATTTGCCATACATTCTGTAATACGGGCGCACTTGATTTAATATACTAGACTATCGTTTTTTTTTCTCGAGATCTCGAATTAATTATCTCATTATCACGAGAAAACAGAGGAAAATTATCTCGTTATCACAGGAAAATGGGTGGAATAAAATGTATGTATGTATGTATGTATGTATGGCCTTTTAGGGCTTCCGTAACATAGCCTGACCATAGAGTCGAGATTTTATCGTATACAGTGGAGAAGATGATTTCTAGAGTGCAGTCAAAGCTCATATTACCGTGTGCCTTTAACATGATCATTTTCTATCAAGGCGTACTTGTGGAGAGTTAGGTGAGAAGATCAATGACCCTCTGTTACATATCCATTCAATATGAAGCCAAAGCCAGTGAAGGTTTAGTTTAGCTTAGCATAGAGACTGTAAACAAGGGGAAACAGCTAGCCTGGGTCTGTCTAAGGGTGATGAAATCCACCTCCAAACACCTCTTTACGCTCTATGTGCTTTATAAATCATTGAAAACCAATTTTTTTTAATGCACATCCTCCTCAAGCATCGGGGTCACCGTGAGTGTAAATCTGCTTCCTCTAAGAGCAAATATGTACCACGGTCCTCCAATGAAGAGCCCTTGAACTCACTGTGACTCTTGGGTAAAGCAATAACGTGTCGGGGTGCAGATATTTCAGCTCTGACTAAGACTCAGCCCTCTCTTGCAAAGGTTTGAGAGCTGCACAGTCGATATCCCACCAGATGGCGGGGGAACAATGTGATGTACGCAGCCATCGGTGCCTCTTGACTCATTACTGGGAATGGGAGGCAATGGGGTAAATGGGGGAAAAGCACAAGGTAAAGAGGTGGTAAATGATCCCACAGCTGTAGGAACAGGAGACGCTGCATTAGCCCTGTAATGAAGCACTGAGAGGCTACAGCCTGTAGGAAGCTTTTCATTACAGACGGAAGTTAAAGCTGAGGGGACGGAGTGCGGCGTGACACTGAAAAGAGAAAAATCAAAGCAGTGTCAGGTGTCCACTATCACTGATAAGGTCCTTAAGGGCAGTTCAATCAGAGGGGTCAATGAGAAATTTTGACCCTTGACCCTAACCCCCATAACTTCAATAAATGCGTCTGCCATCTGACTGGCATGCCTCGTTAAGCTTCGGAGTCGGTTTAATCAGTTTAATGACAATGAAACCATTAAGGAAAATGTATGTGCTTGTTTTGCATGTAATTTATCATCCCAACAAACATCCTGTAGTGACTGCCATTAGTTTGTCACGGTAGATGCATTCATTACATTTTGTTTACCGCGGCTTCAAATGCACCCATACAAGTACCAATGCTTATTCATTACTGAGGCTGCAGACAAATCAGTGCACGGATTACCAATGCAGCTGAGACCGTTACACTGCAAAAGGTCAGCTGACCGAACAGTTAACGAAAAAGCAAACATGTATTTATGCGCACACACACCCTAAGGTGATACAGTATACTGACAAGAGTGACAGACCTGCCTGCCAGTCATCGTCGCTGCTCCATGATGATGGATTGGTGCAACGCAGCGGCCCCCACACCATCAGTCAGAGGGAGGAGAAACAACCTTCATCAATATTAATTTTTTTTCTCCCTCATCTATATTCATATCCTCATTCATATTCATCAGCGGCTACACCGAGCAGATTAGGGAGCTTTGTGTGCATTTCTGCGGATCATTGTTTGAGATGACGACGAGGTGGAGGACTGTCTCGTGGTCTCGCTGACATTCACACCACTTTGTGTCTGCAGGTTGCAAGTTTTCCCCCCTGACAAGAAACTTTTTTTGGAATCCTACTGGTTTATGCGCACAATTTACACATGAAACTACATCAATTTGTGTCGTCTTCACATTGTCTGATTATATTTAAGGTGTCAAATGTGTTTTAAAAAAAATCAATACTCCCTCGTATTTGCTATATTGCCATTATTGATTGTTTCAACACGGACAAATGAGTAGATTAACCTAAAAGAAATTGGTAAGCCTGAATGGGAATAACATGTCTGTGTGTGTGTGTGTGTGGTCTGTTGATAAAGCACTGAGACTGTATTTGAGCACAACAGTGCTTTGAGGCAATAACACGCTGATGTGAAGTATAGCAGGCATAACATTTACCATGTTCATCATCTGAGCATGCAAACATTAGTTGACACTGAACTCAAAGTACAGCTGAGTCTGATGGAACTTTATTTTGAAAGAGTCATAAAGTACTGGAGAGATTAAAATTGTGACCTGCTGGTGGCGATACAGAGGAAAAGTCAAGATTCATCTTCTGGGCCCCATAAATCCATCGATCCATTTCTATAACCGCTTATCCTTATCAGGGTCGTAGGGGGCTGGAGCATTGGGTGAGAGGCACGGTACAACCTGGACAAGTCGCCGGTTTATCACCATTAAAATCTGTCCCAACCCATCCGGTTGTAAAGACATTTCAGGTGTCATTTTTCAGGTGTCATTAAACAAAGTTCCATCCTGTTACCTGCGCTAAATGTCATAACAATTCATCTAATGCTTGTCTAAAAAAAACACAAAAAAACATTAGATTAATTATGATGAGATGAAGATGAAATATCATTAATATCACTCGAACACATTGTCTGAGAACCATAAATGTCCACCCAGTTGGTGTTCAGATAATTCACTGGATAAATGAACACTTTTGCTGGTGGCGATAGATGAAAGGGGATTATCAAAGACATTCGAATCAATCATCTGGGCTACTATAAATGTCTGTACAAAATTTCATGGAAATCTATCCAGTGATTGTTCGATATTTCAGTCTGGACCAACGCGATAACTGACCGATAGGACGATATCTTATGGCTAGAAATGTATAAGTTAATATAACTTTATTTTTTGGAATATATTATGAAAAAGGACAGACAATGTCAGTCGTTACTCACCATGTAAGAAGGCAGTATGTCTGCATGCTACACCAATCATCATTAATCTTTTGCTTGTGGACATTAATTGAAATATTACTCGTGTAGAACCGCTGTTTCTGTATTCCTCGGTGCTGTGTAACTCTCTGAGATGAAGAAGGGTTAATCTCAGCGCAGAAAAAAAAAAAGCCCATTCAGACAAGACTGGACACACTCACCCTCATCATTCATTATCACTCCCAGCTAATAATTCACTCAGCTGTCTGACTTTGATTAATAACGCCGTAGCTGCATTAAAAAAGAAAAAAGAAAAGAAAGATTCTTTAAAGATAGTCCAATTAATTTCCCCTCTCTAGGTTTTCCTCTGCTGCTCTTTTGTTTAAGTTATATTCCATCGTTCTCTCGTCCCTTTTCCACCTCTTCTCTAATTTCCCTTCTTTTCTTCCACCTGTACTGTTCATTTTAACCCAATCAGCCTCTAATTGGCTGCTTCACGCTGTGAGAAAGGCAGAGATAAAGCGGTCTGTTATACACACACACACACACAACAACAGACACGTGTAATGGCGGGCAGAAAACAAGGAGCCCGGCTGTTAAAAATGTGCACATCATTTTTAATGACTTTGTTTCCTCTCTCTCTCTCTCCCTGTGCCTTTTGTATCACGACGCCCTCTGCAATAGTTTACCGTACATCTTGATCCACAGCACATTCCTCACTACTTGCACTTCTCTGCGTCCTTTCTGTGCGTTTGTTGTGGACAGCCAGATTCAAATTAAAGTCGAAAACGTTTCTGTTTTTTTTTTCAGACAGTAGACCTAATGAGATAACTTCATAGCTCTCGTGTCCTCTCCTTTGTCTCGGCGCCTCTTTTTTTCCTGTGGCTGCTGCTTAACTGCTGTAATCAGCAGAATTTTTTTTCCTTTTTCATCGGCTCCACTTACAAAGCCCTCTGTCTCTCCTACAGCTCAGCTGAATGAGACAGAAAGAAGAATCGCTGCTCAGGCAGCAGGTGAGGGAAGCAGCACACTCGCTCCAGACTCAGGACACACGTACAGGACACGGGGCTGTGAACAAGCTTGTCCTTAGAGACTTTTACTACCCCCGAACTTTCAGACTGTGCAGTAATGTCCTTTTCTCTGCATAATATGCCCTAACTCCTAAAATAGTCATGTTTATTTAAAATACTAAATTCTAATGTCTCCTAAATTTGTTCCCTTGGGAATGCTTTCCTGGTCATGCAAGGCCGGACTTTAAATGCTGCTCTTAGCATATAAAATAGTAACTAGTCTTGCTCTGTCAAATTGAACAAACCTTACAAACCTCTGCACCCCGTTCCTCTCTTTAAGATCTCAGCAGGCAGGCCTCTCGTTTTAAGAAAATCCTCAGGAAATGGAGTTCTTTCACCCCCCGAGCTTCTTCTCTTTGGCATAAACTCCCAGCTGCTGTCAAGGAAGCTGCTCTCCTTGTGATTTTTCAAATCCGGACTTAAGACTTATTTATTCTCGCTGTCTTAAGAGTGTGCAGAACTTTGAAAATTTGATGGGATTAAACTGTGTCTACATTGCAGCTCAAGCTTGGCTCGGTCGTATTTCTATTTTACTGTAGCCTCGATGAAGAGTTTTAGCAATATTTTAGTGAATGGAGTAGTCAACCCAACCATACCACTGCCTGACCTCCGTTTGAACTTGTGTGTTGATATATATTCACATGATTATAATCCAGCTACATTTTGTCTTTGTTTCCATTCTTCCCCCTTTAAGTGCGGAGATGAAGTATGTCTTTGTCTCCTCAGAGAACTTAAGCCAAGATGTTAGCCACTGTTAATGTCCCTTTTAAAGCCCAATTAGATATCGGACAATACAAATACACTCGATTTGACTCCGCAGAGGAGACCGTCCTCCAATAATGAGGGTGGAGGCGATGATAAATCACTGAGTCTGAACAAGCAGGAAGCACGGAGACAGCTGCTGAGTCGTCTCTCGTCCTCTCCGTGATACTTTAAAAAGCTCTGTACCATCTGGGTGGAAAAACACGAACTTAGTTTTAAATGTGGATATCAGACAAAACTGCAGACGTCCTCTGTGGGTGCCGGTGAGAAACAAACTTGAAAAGTTCATCTTCACACTGACTTATGGTACGCCGTACTTTTAAAGAAAGTATTAGTGCTGAAGTACAGTATTCTTGAGCATTGGTCTGACTCCATACTAACAGAGCAGTTCTTTTTGTTACAATGCGTCTTCTCTTTTTTTAAAAGATATTTTTTAAAGTTTTGAACCTTTATTGTATAAGGACAGCTGAAGAGGCATAGACATAGATCTGTGGCCACAGGTCGGATTCGAACCATGGGCCGCTCAGTCGCCTATCCTTCTTTTCTGACTCAGTTGAAACTAAATGATAACACAGTTTTTATGGGTGCAGGTAATACCCTCAGGTTGTGTTGCTTCCTTTGTTTCTAAGACACCTACCCTAACCTCCATACTATATATAGTGTCCTCTAGGGTGTTATTCCCAACCCTGACTAAGCTGTTTTACCATTAATGCCCCAGCCTAAGAGCTGGTGACCATTTTTATTTGTTTTTTCGCCCCTGCCCCTCAAACAGCCTCCAAGTCCAAGACCACTGAGTGGTGACAGTATTGACGAAAAGATTAGTATGGTCTACCTAAGGTGTACTTGTATTCATCACAAGTAGTTATAAAAATGAAACACATTAAATTATATCGTATTAGGGGCGGTCGGTAGCATAGTGGGTTAAGCGACCGCCCTGTGTGTGGAGGCTATAGTCCTCGCTGCAGCTGGCCCCGGCTCAAATCCAGCATCGGACGGCTAATTTACTGTGTGTCACTCTGCTTCCTGTCTATCCTCAGCTGTACTATCATTAAAGGCATAAAAAGGCCAAAAAAATAATCCTAAAAATATTGTATAGACTATATGATATACATATATTATGCAAATATAGATGATTGGGGTCTATTGGACAAAACGATTGCTGCGATGTTGCTGATCAATAGTGTAAAGATTACAAATATTCACTTCTGCTGATGAAGTTTGAAAGTACTGAAATAGGCGAGACATTAAACTGATGAAATCCTCCATCTGCTTGCTTTGTTCCACCAAATTATTCATTTCTGCAGTCACACAGTAATAACATTGAAATACAATTCCATTTAAAATCCACTCTCATATGTTTTCATTATGCCAAAAACAATACTCAACAATTTCACTTTTGTCCTTAGAGAGGAGGAGAAATTATTACTGCTTGCTCAGCTTGTTTTGCTTTCTTCCTTCGGTTTTTTCTTTCTCCTCTTCGCTCTTGCTTGTTCTGCAGCAGGAAGCGTCTGATTAAAAACACAATCAGCACGGCCGCGGGCCCCGTGCCTTCTAATCAAACCATAATGGGAGTTTACCATGCATTATCTCTGACTGGGATTTAATGAGACTTTAGCATGCATTATCTCAAAGTGAAATTTAATAGCGGTATCCAGGGGGCATTTGCAATCCCATCTGTGTCTCTTTGCCAAGTCTGAGTCAGAGGAAACAACAGCAGGAAAGGTGAGGCGAGGCTTGTCTTGAGCTCCGGAGCGGGCTTGGATACATTCCCTGCAACAGATGCTGTACCTCTGTTTGCTGTCGGGACTGGGGATGACTTTCCATCTGCTCTGCTTTGCCCTTGTATGGTTGTTTGGAACATCAAGGTGCCGTAGTGAGCAGAGAGCCCGTCCTTCAGCTACTGTAAAAAGGACCTGGTTTGATCCCCCCTTTGCCAGCAAGCATCATCCCGCTGAGGTGTCCTTGAACAAATTTGTGGATCCTGTGCAGCTTCAGGGGCACAGAAAAGTATCTGGCGAGTGACCAATTGCATTTTTGTATAAAAACTTTCCTGAAACAACCAATTAAGCAAGCTTTCCTTTTCCCTTTTGTCCTGCGAAGCAGACACAAAGCGCTTCCACTCACATCATCAGACCCATCCTTTTTAAGTTTAAGTGACAGCGACGGATAAAAGCTGCTGCTTTTCCAAAACACAGACACTTTCCTTACATTTGTGACAAAGAGGAAAACTCACGCATGTGTGCTACAATAGTATTTTATAGTAACCACATGTCATCCCATGCAGCACATTGTTTGCTGCAGGACATGTTGTTGATGATGGAGACAGAAAAAAAAGGCCACATGTTGAAGACACGTGACGAAATGACCTCTGCAGCGAAGAGCCTGGTTGCGTGTGCGGGTCAAAGCTGTGGTGGAAAAATTGATGAATAATTGATTTTACTCTAATGGGTGCATTTGTGTGTGTGTGTGAGTGTGTGCACTCTAAATTGCGTACTTGTTGATATTCACTGCATTGTACAAAACATTAATGCTATTTTCTTAAATATTCAATCGGAGCCTTTTTTTTATTTGAAAACAGAAATATGGAATTATGTTATCACGTCAGATGATTGACAGTTTTGCCTCCCTGACATATGCCTCCTTGTTGGTGTTTTCCATGTTATTACGAAAACACTGCTGTGCATGAAGAATAGCGAGGGATGTCATCACCTCGGCATGTCAGCCTGTCCATAGGTTCACTGCTGACATTATTCCTGCAAACCTAATTAACAAAATCACACCATCGGCATGCAATCCCTTGAACGCATGACAAGCAGGCGGGAGGGGAGTGTGAAAGTATTAATATTTATGGCTCCGCTCGGTAGTGAATAGAGAAATGGACTAAATTAGCAAGTCTAATGCTTTGCAATGCTGTAATCCACTGCAAGGGGAGAAAATTGATACAGTATCCACTCTCCAAATCACCGGTGGAGTGCTGCCATCAGGGTTGATTTTCGAGCTGAGAGGCTCTATTTTGTAGCATTTACCTTGTGCCGTGCTGCACATTCAGGATGGGATGCGCCTTATGAAGCTGTATAAACTACAGATGGTTATAAGGCACCTGCATTATGGCATTGGTCTCCTTCTCTCCCTCTCCTCCTCCTGTCTCATTCTTCATCCTACAAACTTTTAATGAGTCATAATCTGTGTATGGCTGTGATTAGATTTAATGAGGCGCCACCAACCTTGGGGTCGACTCAACTCAGCAGCAACACGCTCACTAATTTGTGACAGTGCACAACCACGCTTTGGACCTTTATGACAGAGGCACCATGCAAGCGAATACAGGATTAAGCTTCTCAAAGTCTTGTTTTGGGTTTTTTTTTTTTCTTCTCCTCTTTGGTTTCAAGACACGTAGTAACTAATTGGCGGGGATGTCAAGTCTCGATTGGGAAGCAGGAAGAAAAAAGGAGAAACTTTCATGAGCGTTCTGACGTCAGTTTTTTTTTTTTTTTGCTTTTGCGGCTTCCCAGGAGACGGAGATTCTCAAATATATCAAAGATGTGAAGACGAAGAAGAAGAGCAATGAAAATCTCTGAAGCGGGAACCAGTCAGGCAAAGACAAGACCCAATTTCTGGTCTATTACAGCCATCACATACAGTAGTTGTGACTAGATGTAAGTAGATGAATAAAATGAAAGAGGCCAGAAAGTAAAGTATAAAGACAGAGAGAGAGCCAGCACATGAATAATCTGCTATAATAAAAAAGAAGCTCATACATAATTATTTGATTCTTGAAGTTTATGTGGAGATAAAACATGCCCACTTCAATTCTTGTGACTCACATTCATTCATTCATTTATTAGAGCAACATATAAATCATCCAGTGTGGATTTATGACTCAAGACACAAAAGAATGAGTAGCAATAAAACACCTCCTGTGTAAACACTTATTAAAAAACTGCTAATCGACCGTGGGGCCGTCACTCCATCTTTTTTCTCATCATCTAACAGACTGTCAGACTCATCAAATCGGTGTAGTGAAGCTTGCGTTGGGATGGCTGAGTCATAAGGCCCGAATCTCACTGTGTATTCAGACAAGCTATTGCCTTCACTTCACACTTGACAAACCGGTCTCTGTCAGGCCATAGGGCAATGTGCTGAGTGCTGCCTTTCCACCAGTAATGAGCTCCTTTAGCAAATCAGCTCTAAGTGCATGTTTTCAATGGGATGCACACTCACTCACACACACACACACACACAGACACTCTTACAAACACAGAACATTGCCATGATCTCCCCCCGTCCTTGAACTGGGTCATGCTCTCAGCATTTGAGGAGAGGGGCTCTCATTTGTGTGTGTGTGTGTGTGTGTGTGTGTGTGTGTGTGTGTGTGTGTGTGTGTGTGCGTGCCCTCGTGTGCACTCGCCCTGTTGTGCGCTAGTTAGCTGCTGCAGACCCAGAATGAAAGCACCAGGAATATGGCTCCCCTGTTGTGAAATTCATCCGGTATAATGCAGTGACAAACAGCATGGGGTGGGATACATCACAGTTTTTGAGCAATAACAGATAGAATAATGTTGCAATATATAGAATCCTGTTAAAAAATACAGTTCTCACCCAGTTTGTGCTTCCTTGCAAAGTAAGGGTCCATCTCACAGACTGTTGTGTTTTTCCTCAGGTAGACGGAAGCATTCGGATAAAGTGAAAACCACAGTATCATAAAAAATGGTCCATAAACTTCTTACATTTAACTTTTACTGCACCTCATTAAAAGCAATAAACCACAGAAATGAAGAGCACAACCTAAATGGTGAAATTGTTGGATTTAATGATCAATAAACGCGTGTCCTATAAGGAAAGCGGAAGTCGTTTTGTTAATACCTGGGAAAAAAAAAAACATAAACGGGGTATAAAAAAGCTAGACGGGCATTTCGGTGACTCGCGGATGACCTGACATAAACATAAATTTTGCCTTTTTCAGTTAATTAGGGGATATGCACAGGATTGTAGAGTGCGAAAGCTGCTGAGGTACAATTTGTATTTTCTCATGGGACTAAAGCAAGTTCCTACAACAGCTGTCTTTGCTTTGTTTTAAGCTGTTTTAAACAGGTCAGGCCCACAGTATTAGCATGCATGCTTGGGGACCATTGTCTTTTTTTGGGGTTTTTTTTTTTTTTTTAGAACTAGTACACATTTTTTATTTGTTTGTGTGTCTATCCACCATTTTGATGCTGGAATATCTTGATGTATTGCTATTATAGCGCACCCATGAGGTTCATATTTGTGGCTTGTCTGAACAACTCTTGGTTATCCATGAGATTTAGTTTTAATGATCCCCGGACTTTTCTTCCAAGCGCCACCAGCAAGGTTAAAATTTCAGTTTGTCCGGGACTTTGCTTATTTCCATCACCCTCTGTTATACTTTGGCGTTAACTAGTAAATAATATCATATGAACAAGCTGAACCAAGATGGCATGTTACCATGCTGACATTTGCATTTAGCTCACAGTGCAGCTGTGCCTTCATACATCTCACGGGGCTGCTGGAGTGGCTGAAGGCAGTAAGTTTGATCTCTATACATGTGAACTGTTGTTTGATCAAGATCCTACCCTACTTGAACATGTAAAATATGTTGTTTGTGAGTATCTGTGGGCTTCTATCTGGGGCTGAGGAAGAGCAGTGGATATGAGGGAGGTGGATAAAGAAATTATCAGGTCAGGTTACAAGACCATTAGGGAAACATGTATCCCAAGGGGAGGACAGCATGTGCCATCCAAAGCCAAGAGCTGGCAGCCTTTCATTCTTACCAAGACTATACCAAATGTTTTTTTTGGGGGGTGGGTGCATTAAAAACATACAACTTGGCACGCTATGGCATAATTGTCTTTAATCTACTTCTTCATTGTCAAATGAGCCAAACCTCCTCTCCACCTTCTCTTCCTTTCCGATGACCAGTCATCTATCTCTCTCTGACTCATTCCCTCAAATGGGAATCACTCCTCCTTATTCACCACAGAGAGATTACAGGCCCGGAACAGATGAGATGAAGCGCACAGCAGCAGTGCTGAGATATGGACCTACAGTCCACAGCGGACAGGGAAGGGGAGGATGACATTGTGCTGATGTGCAGAAAATTCCAGCGTTAAGTGTGTCATAGTTTTATACCCAGACCACCTTTTACAGGTTTCATAGAAGCAAATGGAAAATAGAGAGGTTGTGAGAGAGAGAGAGAGAGAGAGATCATAAACATTCATATTCACTGAACCGGAATAGTTTGAAATTTCTTCTTGTTTGGCTTTTGAAACTATTCTGGATTTGTGAAAGCACAATGTCCTTGCTGCCACGTCCTTGCAGGAGCAGTCAAACCAACTGATTAATGATCCAGTAGTAGGAAACACACACAAAGGCGAGCAGGTACTTTGGGAATCAATTCATCACACTTTATTTTGTGTGACCCCAGCTTGATGTAGTAGCTAGAGAGCAGCACAATACTCTCTCAGCACAAATGTACGAGCGTGGTATGGAACATACATGCTCACGCACCCACACAATGGAAGAAAAAAGAACATTTCCACTGCTGCAAAATCAAAACCATCATTTCTGGGTTGAGTGTGATTGAGGGGAGACTAAAGGAGTGTGTACAAATTATAGGGATAGTGTTTGATTATCAAGAACGCCTCAATTACTTACATTTCTTTATTTACACTGGATGAAACCGACTCCAATAAAGCATCTGACCACAGCACAACAGGGTTAAGGACATGTTTGGGTTATCCCATGCTATGTATAGACATACTGAGGATGCTTCATTAAATCGAGGGGTCACTAGGCCAGACCCCTAAAGGCTTGCAGGTGCTGGTTGAACTGGTCGGCGTTTTCTTTGGCCGTAAGAAGCTGCTTTTCACACCACTCAACCAGAGACTGCCGCAACATCTCCACACGCACGCCATGGAAGTGCGCGATCTGGTAGAAACACATCACGCGCATGTTAACACAGGCAGTGGACAAACAGGATGTTACACAATACATGTGAAATGGGTAAACCGTATCCCTTACCTCCTGTTTAGCAACTCCACAAATGTGTTCAAACTCTGTCTCTGCTGCTTTCTTCACCTCCTCCATCTGATGAATATATATATATATAGAAAGAGAGAGTCAACATCATTTTATACATGATCCTCGTGCATCTCTGCATGGCTTTTGAATCATTTCAGCAGAACGTTACTGACACCTGCTGGTCACAGAGACACTCACAGCAGCCTTCTTTACAGGTTTGGCCTTCTCTGCGTTCTTCCTCGCAGCCTCTAACTCCACTAGTTTACAGGTTCTCCTGAAGAGCATTTCCTGCATTGAAAGTAATAATCAGGTTACACCCGGGAATATTAATAAGAAGTTTAAGTGTCGTGTCATATTTCAAAAGCTAGGCTAGGGTTTAAGGTCGATGGACACACCTTTTCTGCCTCCTGGTAGCGTGACTCCAAGTCCAGGCCTAGCCCAAGAGTGTTCAAGTTGTTCTCAGCGACGCTTGTCATATTTTTCTGCCCGCGCACAAGCACATAACCTGCAGATTATTTCGCAAAACAACGGCAACGATAATCTATTCCTATTAAAGGAAGGACAAACGACTTACCTTCATAGAATCGAAGACTTCGGATAGTTTCACACAAGCCCTGTGAGATGAAAGCGTACGTGTTTTTTAAAAATAAATGTGCACAATCTTCAGGGGGCATTAACTTTGATTACATGTGACACTCACTTAGAGAAAGCCTGTTTGTCAGGATCCTCCCCAGGTTCAACGCAGAGATGCAAAGCAGCTGAGAAGTGTCCACAGGCCACTGCTATTTCTGCAAACAAATAAAGCATGGGACTCACATCAACATCTGACTTGGGGCAGATATAATTCGTCTTGTGATGAGACAAACGCTAACATATTACATGTCCTCCTATAATAATATATCCTATATCCTATAATAATCTGTTGAATCTGAACACACGTCAATCACAAACAACACCAACTGATGAGCACGTCTCGTTGGTCCTCCCAAACTTTAAAATGAAAAGCAGCACTTTTCTTACTTTGCTCAGTTAGCACCACATCCAGGAATTTCTGAACAAAAAAAAACAAAAAAAACAAAAGGTTGTAAGTTCAAAAATCAGGACAGAGTGTCTGGTTTTGTAAGAGAAGAGAACAAAATGAAGGAGGAACACAAACAAAAAACTGGCTCACCTCAGCTGCAGTTTTGGTACAGCCGGTTAGAAGAAGGTTATGATCACGTTCAGTTTGAAAGAACTCATCCACGTCCTGCAGACACAGACATCATGGCATTGAAACATAAAAATACAGGTGCAAAGGCTGTAAATCTCTGTTTGTATGAGTCCCAGTTGTGTACCTTATGGCCTTCTTTCCTCATCCCTTCCACAGCTTGGCTCAGCCGGTTGAAAATGTTTTTCTTTATTCTCTGTCTGCCTGGAGGCTACAATTAATATTAATATTGTTTGAACAACAGTATATGAAAAAATCTTTCCCACACGAGAGGAAGTCTAGACGACAGATACACTGTGCTGACAACAATGTGAGACGTCATAATCTTTTATACAAATAAATATAGTCCCAGCATTAGGAAATGGAAACTGGGTACATACAGTAAGCTTTTCAAATGAACACACACACACACACACACACACACACACACACACACACCTATTCTGTAAACTTTCCGTGCTTTTTGGCCCATGCCACTACAAAATCTGCTTATGCTCGTTATGCAGCATTCCAGACTTGACGGGAATCTGTCCCGGTCAAACGGGAAGAACTTACTGTATCATCATCACCTGACACAAACTCTGACTTTCATACAGTGTGTGTGTGTGTGTGTGTCTAATATAATATTTATATTATGGAAACAATTCATGCGTTTCTTTGACTCAAGCATCACGTGAGGTCTTTTATGACTTGTTTGTTTTGTCCTCCTGACTGTTCCTTTATTTACAGACAGTAGTCAGGTGGATGAACTTGTACCTTAAGTACATACACTGCTGTATCTCATTACGTTCCACTAGAGCTGTGTCCTAACTCAATAAGAGCTTTCATTAAACTTCTCAATTCCATCACTAAAACAAAAGACTCCTCCAGATGTGGCCAGAGGTTTTAAACGGACACAACTCGTGCATCATGTCGGTCACTTGTATGGATGCTATATTCGGCTACAGGCAGAAACCTGCTATGGTGCTACGGCGAGCACTCTGTGTGACTATGTCATTTAAGGTGGGAAGTGCAGGGGCAGCACACTGGCCCTATAAAGAAGATTATATTTGCCACATGGATCTCTCCATTTTCTCTTCTGAAAAGTGAAAGTTTAACCATTTATTATCCGTCTCCGTCGTAAAAAGCATGTTGCAACCTTCTGTAACATAAAATTCGAATTAGACAAGAAGTAGAAGTCAAGTTAAAAAAAAATTTGTTTGTGTGCACTCACGTCTGAGCTGGTCAGGAAGATCTCCACTGCTTTATTTTTGCTGAGTATGCTGTGTGCAGCAATCTGCCGGAGGAAGGCTTCCAGCGCTTTACAGTACGGCTGCCACTCTTCCAGAGCAAGAAAACCTGCAGGAAACAGCAAAATCTCAGACACATGGAAAATATATTTGGTTAATTCCACTTCAAAATCTAATCCATTTTATTTTTCAGATGTACTCACCAAGCTGTTTCACGACTTTTGCAGATGCATTCACCTGAGCCTTTGCAGGAAGAGGAGGAAACTTGAAGAAAAAAAAAACATTACATTATTTCCCTTATTGATTCATCACCGCAAGCTTCCTGCTTATCGTTTATACCAATAACTGTCTCTCATTAGGTACTTGGCTTGGGAGAGGCAAGCCAATAAGGTTGATGCTTTTTGAACTGTGCAGTGTGCAGGGTTTACAGTATGCACACATTATGATCCGCTATTACACAGCATCATGTGCTTGTGTAATATAATCACACACACTGTCACACTAGGAAGTAGCATACCAAGAAATGTTTGCTTGAGAAAGAAATCCAATTAGACCGCACAGCTTCAACTTCATTTTCTACAGCACAACAACTAAAATCAGCTTCCTGATCACAAAGGAAAGGAAGCCGTAAAAAACAGAAAGGAGGAAGCATTTTAAAAAACTAAACACATTTCTCCCTGGGACTTAGTAGCAGTAGTAGGCAGTGTATGATTTTCTAAGTTACAGAAACACTGTGTTAGAATACATAATCTAATATTATCACTGTTGTGCAGTTTAGCTGAACACACCCCTGAATCCTTGAAGCCACAGCAGGCAGTTAGAAAGAAAAGATATCATAACTCAACACACACACACACACTTCCAAAAAGAAGTTAGTCACTTCACTGACTCAGCAGACAACATACACTAGTAATAATCCTCTTGACAGAAAAGTGTGTATAAGTTGTGCACAGATGAAATAAAGTACTGACTATGACTCCCTGGATCCCGGGCACATCCTCCTGAGAGAACAGGTGCTGCTGGAGCCATTCAAAATCATCATAGGTCCGAGCCACATGGTACTCTCCTGTCCCAGACACCTGGCACATACAAGTGGTCACAGTTTTACAAAAATCAGCTGTTTATTGCATTAATTTATGTGTAATGTCAGCAATGTTTTTTTAGCAATTAACAAGTAAATTAAGAAATTTTCTCACCTTTTGAGACACAAGTAGGAAAGTAAGTGTGTCCCCGTCTTTCAGTGCCTCTGTAACCTTAATGTTATGACCATGGACACTCAGAGTAGGTGAAACGTCCTTCACTTCTTCCTGTAATGAAAAAAAGTGGCAATCAATATCATCAATACAATAAGCTGGCAGTGAAAAACTTCACTTAGCCCACACACACACGTCTTCATGGAGTAAAAAGCCTGTCACATGATACTCAGAGGTTGTAAATTTTCAAGCAAACTTACCATCATTATCAAGCCTGTGAGTTAATGTTTCCAGTCTGCCTTGTGTCTGCTCTGTAGAATGCTTAGATCTACTTTTATCTCGATTAAAAAGTGCATAAAGCTTGTAAAGATCTTCTGTCTTGTGTTGGCTTTGGTGCGCTCACGCTCCAACTGCTGAGCAGGCACAGGATATCCTCTGGGTCAAAGTGCACAATGGTCCTGTGAGAAATAGAGTAAGACAGTGCCAAATCTAAAGTGCTGGCGAGGGGAAAACGGTATGTTAGTCAGTAACTGAGGACCTTCGACACACCCACACAGGAAAAGTGGCCTAACGGTCCAATCAGTTCCTCCAGCTGTCAACCCTACAACCTCACAAACCTGTAAACAACCATAGTTATCCCCTCAAAGAGGCGGAATACAAGCATCTACCTAAGGCTCTATTTCTACACACTGAATACAAGACACAGATACTGAAAAGACAATCTAATATGGAGACTTTATTATCAATAGAAATACAATAGATAGATAGACAGAAATCCAATACATCTAAACACAACAGTCATACAGATACAGCTTAAAGATCCCGGATGTCTAGAAGTACAAATCTTCTTCATCTGCCTCCCCATCCCCAAAGAAAAAGGTGAAGCCAGGATCTTCAAAACTGTAATGTTCATACTGGCCGCCCTCATCCTCGCCACCCTGATAAAAGTGGAAGACCGGCTCCTCCACGAAGGAACCGTCATCGAAGTCGTGGAAGAACTCTGTGAAACTGAAAAAGGAACTCGCATCGTGTTCATCCTCGGAGTGTACAGGGGAGTCTTTTTTCACGAAAGCATCGTGTCCCATGTTGTCATACAGCCTCCTCTGTTCCTTGTTGGATAGCACCTTGTAGGCTAGAAGAGAAAATGGGGTTATTATTATTATTAAGCTTAGATACCGAACATGTGCTGCGTAAGTAATACAGTCTGCAATCAGTTGTCATTCTAATTTTATTAAAGGTCATAATGTTGAATTTGTGGCGTTACATTACTGTTCTTCATATCTCTCATGTCACCAATAAATAATAAAAATAGAGTTCAATCTGCAGTTATGAGAACCATATAACCCTAATGAAAGGATTTATTGGATTTCTTTTTTATTAGACTGCATGAGTTTTAATTGACCTAAGATAAGAGGCAGCTGGTTGTATTTATGACGCCTTCCTATTATTGGGTGAATAAAAAACACATCTGTTTTGAAAGTAATGAAACTCATTTCACTTGTGTAAATTATATACACTATAAAAAGTTGCCTGCAGGGCCATGCTTTTACCTTCAGCAATCTCTCTGAATGTCTTCTCTGCATCGGCGCTCTTGTTCTTATCGGGGTGGTATTTCATGGCCAGTTTGCGGAAACTCTTCTTTATCTGGCTGTCAGTTGCTGTTGGCTCAACGTTGAGGGTATCATAGTAATTTCTGCTCGTCTCTGGGGGATGAGCAGCAGCAGCAGCAGGCAGGACTTGAGATAAACACAGCAGCAGGAACACGCAGGCTTGCATCCAGCGGAAAACACCTTGCGCTTCCATGCTGAGCGCACACAAAAGAAGTTATGTGGAAGTAACTACCTTTGTCTGACACCTCATCTGAGTATTTACATACAGTAGGGCTATCTGGTCTACACGTCAGCGCTGGCAGCACTACTCCTCTCAAAGTAGTGGTAACTTCTTTCGTTGGCACACACGGATTAGGTTACTTTCTGGACTGACAGCTTTTTGAGACTCGAGATGTCAACGCCTTTTTTTTTTTTAGACGAACTACCCACAAAACTGAAAGTGCATGAAAACTAATGCAACCTCTGTTACTGCTGGTTAAAAACAGGACGCACACTGTGTGTCCTATGAAACACTCAAACCACGCGTTAATTGATTAATTAATTAATTAATTAGTGGCGAAAACTAAAAAAAAAAACAGTGAGATTGTGTAGATGCAATTCACAAAATCACAACTAGAGGGCAGGCAAGAAGATTGACTTCTTCTCTGGAGAAAGCAGCTAATAGCCAATTACTGGATACATTTAAAAGGACATAAGGAAGACCATCCAACAAAGAGAGACTTGGAGTGTTGGGAAAAAAGGGGAAAGAGCAAAAATCAAGCGTTGGGTGGGTCAGTGAGGGAATAGTAGAGCAACTAAAAATACATACAATATATACATACATACATATACATACAAATACAATTCAGTTATGTTGACGACAATACCTGAATGGTCATTACACGAAGCAAGAGTAGATCTAAAAAAATATAGGACATCAAAAGAAGAAATAAAACAGTGGACCTGGTCGGTGGTATTTCATGGCCCGTTTGCGGAAACTCTTCTTTATCTGGCTGTCAGTTGCTGTTGGCTCAACGTTGAGGGTATCATAGTAATTTCTGCTCGTCTCTGGGGGATGAGCAGCAGCAGCAGCCAGGCAGGACTTGAGATAAACACAGCAGCGGAACACGCGCTTGCATCCACGGAAAACACCTTGCGCTTCCATGCTGAGCGCACACAAAAGAAGTTATGTGGAAGTAACTACCTTTGTTGACACCTCATCTGAGTATTTACATATGGGTATCTGGACTACACGTCAGCGCTGGCAGCACTACTCCTCTCAGAGTTGTAGTAACTTCTTTCGTTGGCACACACGGATTAGGTTACTTTCTGGACTGACAGCTTTTTGAGACTCGAGATGTCAACGCCTTTTTTTTTTTT